>NC_041396.2:207178725-207246225 GCF_900747795.2 Erpetoichthys calabaricus
AAAATCAGCTCAAGGAAGAGATGAGCAAAGGGGGGACCCAAGTAGCATATAAATCTTAGAAAACAGCAAAACCTGAAACTTCTTTAGGCCTAACTACATAATGTGTTCATCACCGTCTTGCTGGTAGGGTGACTTGCCCATCTGCTAAATAATAAATAACACTTTTCGTAAAATTCACCTTAATCCTGCACTTTTTTCCGTTTATTTCTTTATTGTACGTATAGTTCGTGGATGCAGCTGACTCAAATTATATGGATTTGGATTAATTTTTACGGACTTTATGAACTTTACCTTGACTGGTTACAGCTGAATTTGTGGATCACGGGACGAGACCTACGAACATTTCTTTGTACCTGGCTATCTAGGAGCCTGGGATGATCTGTCTGCTTGATTATAGTTGCTATGCTGGTCTGCTCTCGATTCATTTTATTGTGCTTTATGACCAAGAACTGATCTGATGTTCACACCACCTGGCTTGTGGCTCTGGGGTGATCCCGCCTGTAATACACCCAGCGTTACTTGTTTGTGGCTGAATGTTAGAAACTCCAAATCCTACTACCTCCTCCTGCTATGTTTTCTGCTGCTTTGCTATTGCTGCTCACCGCACCCACCTGTCTCACCGGCTCCACTGTGCTGTGCTGCTTCTCCACTGCTATCAGATAAGTATTGCTCAGTATCAAGCTAAAATACTCTTGCGACAAACTCCTTCATCTTAAACAGTTTGTCCAGAGCAAATGGTCTGACTGGAATATCCTAAAAGACAATGCTATTTTGCGGTGTCTGAAAAAAGTACATGGCGGGTCAGGTCACTGCCATTGCTGGGTTACGAATGAAAAGATTACAGGCAGCATTTGCTCAGGAATACGCTGTCCTACTCATGGCCCTGGAAATAGAAGTGTTAGTGTGCCAAATTTACAGTATGTAAAAATAAACTCTGGCCACAGCTCTGTGCAAAAAGAAACCTCATTAACTAATACTGCATTGTTTAATTCGAGATCTCTTAATGGCAAAGCATTGGTGCTGTCAGAATTTATCATCGACACCAAACTTGATATGCTGTGTTTAACGGAGACTTGGCAAAAACCAAATGAATTTACGTCTCTCACGGAGGCGACACCCCCTGGTTACACTTTCCTCACAGAGCCCCGTAGCTCAAGACAAGGCGGACTTGCAGTAATTGTCAGAGTCGAGTTAAACATCAAAAGAATCCCAATTGATTGTCCATTGTGTTTCGAGTGTCTGGATCTTAAACTAATAACGGAATCAGGTCCTGTCTTACTCATTGTTCTTTATCGATGATATTTCCTCTTTATTTAGATTAAATATCCTTTGCTAGAGCTGTAGAGAATTGGCTAATGCCATCATTTACACTTAGACAAATGACTCGGTTAAGGAAGCAGTGAAATGGCGTAACTATTGAAATGGAACTCCTTTTTTGGTGTGAATTGCTAAGAGATCAAATATCAATGTTATGGGAACTGGGTTACAATGTAAAATAAAGAGCATTTGTAAATTTCAAGAAAAATGCTTCATTATTCAAGTCGTCCCTTTATGTAAAAATGCAAAAATAATACAATACAAAGTTTGTGTCTTATCAATTTGAGGCCTTTTCCAAATTCAATATTTGAAACACTTTTGACTCATAAAGAAAAGGTTATGGTAAAAGCATTAGTTGTAAAATTTATGTCCAGAATTTACAATATTCAGCACGAATGTAAGGTGTTGCATATGCTGCAGTTTTTAAAAGCTCTCTTACTTTTATTCCATAAAATAATGGCACAGGGAAATAAGTAAGAGATTCCTCATACTATCTCACAGGATATCATTCTATGTCTAAATATGCATTCCTATATAATTTGCATACCTGGATTTTTAAGTAAAGCTTTCAGATTTGTACTTGAAAAAATAAAAGAACATAATCATATTAATGAATCTCATTTAGCTTATTTAGTAAATATCTAAATAAAAAAGCCCAGGCTGATAAGACACATTTGAGTGACAGACATAAATATATAAATAAATAAATATTCAATTGCACACAGGTTTATTAATGTAATGTGGGTTTTACAATATTATTTGATTTTTTCAAATAATAAGGAGAACAAGGAGAATGCTGCAGTCATTATGGCTTGAAGCCTGTTTTTGATTAATACACCTTCCCTGTGGAGCTTTATTCACAAATGAGTGAAAAAAAAATCTCTGATTCCCAACACTAATAAAGACTGTTCCCATTTGTGAAAAGGAGTAATATTTGGAGTAAGCCCATGGTCCATATTAACATAAATTTAGCATATGGATACCCAGCATTCTCTACTCATCTTTCCTTTCTGACACTTCTAGACACAGTTTCCACTGAAAGACACAGCAAGCAAAAAGCAGAGGAGGATACATGACAAAATCCAACCTAGGTGTTGGGACAATAGTTCAAAAGGAGCAGACTTGCGCTCACTAAATTAAAAGCAAAATGAATAACTGCTCACCCATCCATGAATTTCCTGAATTCAATTAATTTGCAACGTGAAATTAAAACACAACTCGTGAAACATACACAATCACACAAATTTAATTCAGTTCAAAACTTCTACACAAGAAGAACATTAAAAGAAATAAGGCTTAGAAATGCTTTTTCTTACTATGAAAATATACTAGTATAACCTTACAGAATAAGCAAATTACGAGTTAGAAAATATTAAATATGTGATGTACTAAGGTGTTGTACTGTGTTAGCCATTATGGATGTAATGGCTTCAGGCAAGATTCTCATTAAATACATGAAGAAATACATTCTAAAACTATATTCTTAATTATAAGATATATATACACACACACACATTATCTGAACCCTATTTTTACATTAGAAAGTTGCAGAGATTTAGAATCAGTTCCAGAATAATGAGGCATAAAGCTTGTACCCACCCTGGATGGGAAGCCCATCCATCCCATGGCCCACTCATACCCATGCTAACTCCAATTTAAAATTGCCAATTTACCTAACACTTATGTCTTTAGGATGGAGAAGCAACCCGGTCTACCTGGAGAAGGCCCATGCAGTCACAGCAGGAATATCCCAGCTCCAGACCAACAGTGCCCAGGCCAGTTTGAACTCAGGTCTCTGAAACTGTGAGTAGCACTGTGCCATTATTATTAATACTTTTAAACTAATGTATAAGTTAAAATGTATCACCTCACCTCACTCTCTGACAATAAGGACTGGCATGAGATTATAGCTGCTTAGATTTTTCTAGAGTTCTGAGACCAGTGAAAGTTTTAGGGGGGTCAAACTATTTACTATTGTACAAAGTAACAAAAGCAACATTTAAATATAACCTCTTCTACTTTGTTTAGCTAAATTAATAGACCTTTTGTTACTCTGGTTTTAAAAAATGTAACTACAGAACAATTGTTTTAAAAGAATGTTTTCTCATTATTCCCCTGCTTTCAACCATGGTACAATGCCATTCCCAATTAAGGAAGTGCAATATGTTATTCGAACAGTAAGCATTAAATGTGGAGTTAATGCATAGCAATATATAATGGCCAACTAATGTTACATATGCTTTAATGCACCACAGAATATCATGCTTATTAATATTTTTATTTTTTACACTATAAGTCACAAATTTATAACTTAGGCTTTAAAGTATAGAAGGAACAATGCACAATGTCCTCCACTCTGTTTAAGGGTCTATGTTATTTTTTTTATTTTTTGATTATTACTACCTAATATTTACACCAATGATCATTTAAACAGTCTACATTCAGTAAGACTAGAAGGGACACTGTGCTCTGCTATCAGCCCTATCACTTCTTTTCAAACCTGATTGTAGAGAACAAATATTATCTTTCTGGCATCAGAGAGACAATTTGTATCAAAATGGTACTTTTATCATGATAAATAAACAAAGGAAAATTTAAACAATAAAGAAAAGACAGAAAAAGCAAATTATGCTACCTGCCTGTGCTTTCCTAATACAGAAAGTTCCATTTTCAAAGAATCACAAAAGCATTCACTTTTGATCTTCTATCTTTCTGTCCATCAGTCTAACTCTCTCTCTCTCTCTCGAAAACCTAACTTCTTCCTTCTACCGGAAAAGGCTTTCACTCTCTTTTCACAAATCTAGATTCAATTCTTTCTCTAGGCTAAGAAAGGATACATAGCAGTGAAGTTCAATAAATACTTAATGGGTTATTGCAGTCTGTGTATTGAAAAAGCATTGTAGTCATATACTGTGAAATACTATTATTTCATGCACAATATACACAGTAGATATTTAAATTCTGCTTACAGTATTAGTATATACTGCTTGCTTTACCTACTTATTGTACAGTCTTGCTTTTTGTTTCATTATTATACTGGGTGAGAAAGTATTTTGAGAAACATTACAAAAGTTCTTTGTTCCCAGATATTTTTAGCAACAGATTATCAAGCTCCTATTAAAACATTGATTGATTAACACTGGGAGATAGTGGGTTCGCTTCCCGGGTCCTCCCTGTGTGGACAGCGCTTTCAGTAGTAAGAAAAGCGCTATATAAATGTAAAGAATTATTAAAGAATTACTAACTGTTGTAGTAAAACATCATTATCTTAACTTATGAAATGTGTTACCAAACTCTGCCATTTGAGAATCCCTCAACCACACCTCTAGACAAACAGAATCACTGTAAGTGCTCATATGTTCAACCCTAAGACTTTTCAACTGCAGCTCTCAAAAACTTTCCACCCTCCAAATGTTTCTGCACTCTAATGATATCACCTAGACAAGATAGCAGCCAATATCCCAACAGCACCTCTATTCAGTGAAAGAAAGACAAAGAGTCCAAACCACCACGGTAACATTCACCCTGCCAATGCACATTTGGGGTCACATGGCAAAGCCCTATGTTGGCTGCATACTGAATAATTATTTAACACAAGCTAATTATAAAGTTATTACTGTATTGCTGTCATGGTTATTTTTGTTGTTGTAATGGCTTTAAGGCAGTGCATTAAGCAGAACATTGTTTCCACAGTGCATTTCCCATAACTGGTCTATTTGCCCTGCTTATACTCCCTGCTGGACACAGAAATTTTTATACCACATCCCATGAGAACGTATGGCCAAGCCCTGGAATAAACTTGGTGTCAGGATTGACACTCCAGCCACTGTAAAAAAACCTCACACTGTTCCACTCTGTTCAAACTAGTAAGGTGCTGAAGTATCACCTATTGCACAGCTGACTGAACCCTGAGGTGGTTTGTCGTGTGGTGGGTGTGGCAACACACTGTATCAGTGCATGCTACCAGCATTGCTGGTATAAATTCAGGGGAAAAGGGCAGCAGGGCTATCAAACTGTTCATCGCCTTTTGCAAAACTTGCTGCATCCCTTAGTTGTCTTCTCAGTCACAATCTGTAGGTGGGAGAAGTAAAACCCTCTCGACGGTCTCACTTTTAAATGGCAAATAGTCCCTACATTACCCAGCTAGGAACCTGGTAATTTCATCCGTTAGACTGGCGGTCTTATGGCAGCTTGCCAGCCCTCCACATGCTAAATGCCAGTCTCCCAACATCACTAAAGAAACCAGCAAAGTTGTCTCCTTCCTAGCATCCTGGGGCAATCCCTCCAACTGTTGCTTTCTACCTCTCTCTTTAGTGCATTAATATCTCATACCATCTCATATCTCATTTCATTTTGCATCATCCAAGACTACCACAATTCATCTTCTCACACTGGTAAGATTGATGCTATCTACTTGCTATTATGGGTATTTTTTTTTTGTGAAGGATTTCATCTGACTGCAGACATTCCGGTGGTGTCTTCCTTGCCCTTAAAAGTTTGGCATTTGAGTACTCCTTGAAAACTGCTTCTATTTAATTAAACTGATTTAGGCAAAAGGAAGATATGACAAACAAACAAACATAGTATTCTATAGGCATGCATCTGGCTCTTAGAACCCTGAACTTATATCCACTGAAATCTCAGTCTTGCCTACCTGGAAAGTTACAAGAAAGCAAAATTATCTAAGAGACTGTGTCAGATCAGGGGTATTCAAATATATTTGAACTGGAGCCAAGTTCTTACAAAGCAAATAGTACTTGTGCTGAGCTGGACTGGGACAGGCACTGTAACTCTTTAATTCAACCCTGGACAATTATCTCCAATCACTCACTCATTCATATCACTCACATGCTTTAGACTCAAACCTGCTAAATTATGTAAGGAATGATCAAGCATATGTTGCACTGAATTTATTGTGCTGTCATTATTTTTCAAAAGTCAAGTTAATTTTTGTCATTAAAAAACCACAGTGGTTATACCCAATCACGGACCTTTAACTGATTAGCCAAGAGGTAACATTCAGCATTCACACTGCAAGTTAGCAAGCAAAACTGTCTCTTGTCAAAATATCTTAAGAGGAAAACTGATACAGAGAATCATCATTTCAACAAAAAATGGACCTTTATTTAAGAATCTTTATGATGCCATCATTCTGAAAATGCTCAGCCAGTTTGTCTGATCTGCAACAAAACAATTGCCATCATAATATGGTCCAAGTTGATGCACCACAATCTTCAGAAACATTTTCAAAGAATCTTATCCGCCATAGACTAGAGGCACAGGAAAATGGAAGCCTTTAAAGCAAGTGACAATCAATGCAGAAAGTAGCCGTTCACTAACTTAACAAGAATGAGAAAAAGGTGCTCCCCTCCAAATTACATGGGCACTGGCTAAGAAAAATTAAGCCTGATGCAGAGGTTTTAGAAATAGTGTGTTAACAGGCATTTTGTCCAAGCTGGCTAATGATAAATCAAAGGATAAATTATTGAATATTTGGAACTAGCAACTTTCTCACCTGTACCTGCTGCACAGTATGTTCCTGTTTGGGCATAGAATATACAATGTTGGGTGACGGATGGTATCAGTCAGGCTGATCATGTATGCTGTCACACACACGTGTTTAGGAGACAACTAAAGGGCTTGAATACATGTAATTCCACGCCGGACCAGGGGGTGGCAAAGTGCACTAATTCTCCCTCTCTATCTTTTTCAGACCATGCTATGGAAATCCCGCCTGGCTCTGGGGCAGCCAACGACGTCACTTCCGGTTCCGGTCTGGATGACATCACTTCCCCTACTGGCCTTTAAAGCTGCCATCTTGTGGATAATAAGGCAGTTCTGTTTTGGACTCGATTGTGTGAACATGTCAATGTTTTTGCAACTATTTTGCAGCCAGGAACAATTATACGGGTGGCTGCCCCAAACCTTCGCAATGTCTAAGGGTCATTCTTCTTACATTGCCTAACCATTGATGTATTGACAGACAAAACAGATGTACCACAACTGCACATTTATGTTCAACATTTCGATGAAGCAGAATTTAGACAGGAACCGCAAGCACATGCTGGGGGCCGAGGGTGCCAAACCAATGGCTTCTTTGTCTTTATGTGTCATTTGTGCCACTTGCTTTCCAAATGGAACATCCCATTAGCCCTCACCTTAAAGGACCAATTTTATACTTGAAACAACAAATGTGGAGTGGTTATTTATCTTGTTGAGAACTGTAAGACACAAAATCTAAAATTGAAGCAGCATAAGTGAAGTGAATTATTTAATTCTCTAATGAATTCTCTACTGCGCCTTGCATGCCTTGTTAACATGAATTTGCATCCTTTCAAACTCTCCGTACCCGATTATATAGATGCCTGAAGTTTAGAAATTCTTCATAATTGTAATACAACTAAAATGGTAACTGGCACTTATTATACAGATTCCTGAAGTGTAGATATTCTACATAATTGTAATACAACTAAAATGGTAGCTGACACCAAAAAGAAACTCTGTAAGGGGTGTCTGAAATTCTGAGGGAGCAGTGATATTCCTATTGAAATGAAGCCATTCCAGCTACCCTTGTGAAATTTTACTTTCAATCCCAGTAAACACTACAGTAACAATTAATGTTTCTTACTAAAATTGGGTATTATAAAATGTTTACAAAATTAATTAATATTTCATTATGCTTTTAATAGCCTCTGCTCAAACAAAATGTAATATGATCACATCTTTGACTTCCTTTCTTAACAGATTCAATTTATTGGGACAGGTGTGCTGAATGAAGGACCAACACAGAAGCAAGCAATGTCAATAGCCCTCAGAAGCACCATTTATTAGCTCTTTTCTGATTAACGCCTGCTGTCAGCCTCAGGAGATGCACTGTGAAGTATTCTTCACGTGAATCACCTTTTTTGTGAATTTTTCTCACCATGCTGCCTGACCTCGTTATTTTATAGTCCAACCTACTGACCCAAGCTGTTCACTGCACCTAATTTTTTACCATGGGAATTTTTTTGCCAATGGAAAGACACCTAAAATACAAGGAGATTTGAAATCAAGCTTTGAAAAGATTCTGGATTCTTATTAGACAGCCTCACACAGACTTATATTGTAGAATGCCCAAAAGCAGATGTGGGCCAGTTGGCCTAGGTTTCCAGAACTCTGACTATGTCTGCCTTTTCTGTTACAACTAACCATAGATTGTCTAAAGGTTTATCTTCTCCACAAATGCTACAGATTGGAGATTTTGTCTTCCTCTCTTTAGAGTCAACTGGCCAGAGGTCAATGATAATGATAATAGACATATTATATAATTGTTAGTTTCCATTCATGTTATTCAGTTTGTAACTGCTCTGTTTTACTGTTTGTTTCAATAATTCTGTACCTTTATGTTTGTGAATTATGCATTAGTCATTGGTACAGCTGTAATTACCTTTTACCTGTTAATTTGTTACATACAGTACCCTGAGCGTGTACTCAATAAGCAGTGACATACAAAAATAAACTAAGTGTTACTGAATTAATCTGTGCTAAATTTAGTAAGAAAAGTAAGTAAAGTGTTAAAAAATCCTTTTATGCAAAACTGAGGGGGCAGAACAGTTCAGTCGAGGGAGCGATGACCCCTTTTAAATAAACTTTTTCTAATCACCTTGCACTGGACTAGCCATTAATTGATGAACCCTGTGTTTTAGATTGTTAGTTCTAAAAATATAAAATGTCTAATTGTAGTGTTTTCAAATTACACTTTTTACAAATCATAATGCACATGGATTAATGGGTCTTTGGGCTGCCCAGTACTTAGCACAACTGCCTCACAGCTCTAGAAGGCCATATATTTCTTGGCCACATCAATGTTTAAGTACTTTACTTTCTCCCTGTGTCTACTTGGGCATTTCTCCCATACCTCAAAAGTATGCTAGGTAGGGTGACTGGTGACCCTAAATTGGATAGGGAATGGCTGTGCTCTGTGAGTGACTGGTACATAATTCAGAATGGCATATGCAGGTTCATATTGTTGAACATTACAAGTGTCAAACCTGACTGCACATTTTCAGTTTTAACTTGTACTACTATGTAATAACTATGTTGCAGTTTTAGATTTATTAACATACAGTATATTATGAAAGTTATTATTTAGTCAATCAGAAATATGTTCTCCAACTGCTAAGCTATACTGTTGACAATAGTAATTTTAGGTGTTGAGATGGAGATTTTCATTTTATATTGCATTTTTTGTTTTCTTTATAACTGCAGATATTTTTCTGATATAATTCTTCAGATTTGATTTAATCTTTAATTTCACCAAGATCTCTTGTAGTTTTTACAATATTATGATATTTCAATGCCAGTATGAACAAAGAAATAAAATAATTTTCACAACTTTTGCTTCCAAGCCTCTTTTGTAAGTAGCTTCCTGACACTTTGCAATAATTTTAGCCTGGTGGTTTTCTAACCTGTTGCTGTTGACCTTAATGTCTTTGATACTGAATCACGAACATGACTGCACATAAATAATTTACTCAAAAAAAAAAAAAAAATACTGATACTGTTAATGAAGTACACTGTTTTACCTTGCTGAAGAGTGCTGTGTTTAGAAATGGCCAGTCAAGTGTGGCAGATGCAGAGTGACTGGACAGCTGACAATATCAAAATCTGAATAGAAGCAGGAAGAAGTTAGAGCCATTGTTCTCATGGACAGAAGAGTAAAGCTAGAGGAACTTTCATTACCACTAGAGGAGGTCATCAATTTGTAGGTAATGACAAGGTGAAAAAAGGTTCCATTATTGCTTTTGCACTCAACCAAAATGAACATTTTATCTGAAGGCCACTGGTATATGTAAACTGGAAAGCAGAGAAGTAATAGATCTGAAAAACACCTAACATAAAAAAAATTAACAAATAAAGTGCCAAAAACATTACATTACTTAATTCATTAATTTTGTAACTGCACTTATCCATCCAACCATCCATCCATCCATTTTCTAAATCTGGTCATCCAAATCACTTTTTAATCAGAGTATAGCATCAAGTCAATGAAACTTCCGGGATGTTGATCTGATCAGTTAAGTAGCAGAGGGGGTTGTTAATCAGTTTCAGCTGCTTTGGTGTCAATGAAATTAACAACAGGTGTACTAGAGGGGCAACAATGAGATGACCCCCAAAACAGGAATGGTTTAACAGGTGGAGGCCACTAACATTTTTCCCTCCTCATCTTTTCTGACTGTTTTTTCACTAATTTTGCATTTGGCTATGGTCAGTGTCACTACTGGTATCACGAGGCAACACCTGGACCCTAAAGAGGTTGCACAGGTAGTCCAACTTCTCCAGGATGGCACATCAATATGTGCCATTGCCAGAAGGTTGGCTGTTTCTCCAGCACAGTCTCAAGGGCATGGAGGAGATTCCAGGAGACAGGCAGTTACTCTAGGAGAGCTGGACAGGGCCGTAGAAGGTCCTTAACCCATCAGCAGGACTGGTATCTGCTCCTTTGGGCAAGGAGGAAAAGGATGAGCACTGCTAGAGCCCTACAAAATGACCTCCAGCAGGCCACTGGTGTGAATGTCTCTGACCAAACAATCACAAACAGACTTCATGAGGGTGGCCTGAGGGCCCGACGTTCTCTAGTGAGCCCTGTGCACACTGCCTGGCACCGTGGAGCTTGATTGGCATTTGCCATAGAATACTAGAATTGGCAGACCACCACTGGCGCCCTGTGCTTTTCACAGATGAAAGCAGGTTCACCTTAAGCACATGTGACAGACGTGAAAGGGTCTGGAGAACGTTATGCTGCCTGTAACATTGTTCAGCATGACCGGTTTGGTGGTGGGTCAGTGATGGTCTGGGAAGGCATATCCACGGAGGGACGCACAGACCTCTACAGGCTAGACAACAGCACCTTGACTGCCATTAGGTATCGGGATGAAATCCTTGGACCCATTGTAAGACCCTATGCTGGGGCAGTGGGTCCTGGGTTCCTCCTGGTGAACGACAATGCCCGGCCTCATGTGGTGAGAGTATGCAGGCAGTTCCTGGAGGATGAAGGAATTGATACCACTGACTGGCCCCCACACTAGCCTGACCTAAATCCAATAGAACACCTCTGGGACATTATGTTTCGGTCCATCTGACGTCACCAGGTTGCTCCTCAGACTGTCCAGGAGCTCAGTGATGTCATGGTCCAGACCTGGGAGGAGATCACCCAGGACACCATCCGTTGTCTCAATAAAAGCATGCCTTGACGTTGTCAGGTATGCATACAAGCATGTGGGGGCCCATACAAACTACTGAGTGCAATTTGGAGTTGCTGCAATTAAATTTCGGCAAAATGGACTAGCCTGCCACATCATTTTTTCACTTTGATTTTCGTGGTGTCTTTGAATTCAGCCCTCTGTAGGTTGATAATTTTCATTTCCATCAAACGATGTGGCATCCTTTCATTCCTAACACACTACCCAGTCCATATCAGTATAGATAACCAGCATAATTTTTTTCTCATTGAGATCTGATGTGCTTTCAAAGTGTTCCTTTAATTTTTTTGAGCAGTTTATATATCAATTTAGCAATACCAGCACACAGAACCTGCATGTCTTTGTACTGTGGGAGCACACTCAAACATTCTGAAGAAACCCATGCTGTATTTATCTAATTCAAACAAATCAGTATTATTCACAGTGAAGATAATTTCTTTGTAGTTTAAATTATTCAAATTTTTCGATAAGGCTGCTGCTTGTACCCATGAAGCATAATAATATGATGGTCACTAGAACTTTCTGGTTATTAATATTGGTTTAGATTTTGGACAGACATTGTGAATACATTGATTACCCTAAAGTTGTATTTGAAGGACTCTGGAAAGTAACTGTACATTGGCACAGGTCTCTTGGAAAAGAAAATCAATTTTTAAATTCATTCTTTTTAAGAAGTTAAGAGTTTAGGCATTTTAAAGTTGTTGATTAAGGGCTTTCTTTTTAAGGCTTTGGTACTGAAATAAGCCAAACACTCCATAAGGCATGTGCCTGTTTTTAATCCTCATATCTACACATTATATTCTTAAAGACAATAATTTTATGTCACATGTCATTCTGTTCTGAGACACCTGTTTAGATATATTATGGAAAATCATCAAGTCAAAACTGGTTACAAGTCAAATGACTTTCATGTACCCTAAGTTCTTGTCAATAAGCCGCGGCTTATCTAAGGAAAAAAGTTGTGAAAATGAAAAAATAGAATATCGGCTTATACATAAGTCCGGCTTATACATCCATCGCGGGGGTTGCGTTCTAGAGCCACCAGCGAAATAAGAATATCCGCGAAGTAGAAACCATATGTTTATATGGTTATTTTTATATTGTCATGCTTGGGTCACAGATTTGCGCAGAAACACAGGAGGTTGTAGAGAGACAGGAACGTTATTCAAACACTGCAAACAAACATTTGTCTCTTTTTCAAAAGTTTAAACTGTGCTCCATGACAAGACAGAGATGACAGTTCCGTCTCACAATTAAAAGAATGCAAACATATCTTCCTCTTCAAAGGAGTGAAGCAAACAAATCAATATGTCTGTTTGGCTTTTAAGTATGCGAAGCACCGCGGCACAAAGCTGTTGAAGGCGGCAGCTCACACCCCCTCCGTCAGGAGCAGAGATAGAGAGAGAGAGGGAGAGTTTGTTTTTCAGTCAAAAATCAATACGTGCCCTTCGAGCTTTTAAGTATGCGAAGCACTGTGCAGCATGTCTTTTCAGGAATCAGCTTTACAAAAGATAGCAACGTGAAGATAATCTTTCAGCATTTTTAGACGAGCGTCCGTATCGTCTAGGTGTGCAAACAGCCCCCCTGCTCAATCCCCATACGTCAGGATCACAGATAGTCAGCGCAAGAGAGAGAGAACAGTAAGCCGGGTAGCTTCTCAGCCATCTGCCAATAGCGTCCCTTGTATGAAATCAACTGGGCAAACCAACTGAGGAAGCATGTACCAGAAATGAAAAGACCCATTGTCCGCAGAAATCCGCGATATATATTTAAATATGCTTACATATAAAATCACAATTTAAATGACCGCTACGCGCTCGTGTTGACTCGGCGACGCCCAGAGCAGAAAGAACGCGCTCCGGCCGCTCCAACCGCGCCATGCGGGGAGTGAGAGAGACGGCAATATCTCACACTCTCTCCCCCCTTAAAGAAATTAAATGGGCGCGAGTGAGACCACTGACCTCCCTCCCTTCTATTAGTTATAGGTTATAGTACGTTCGGCTTATCCATGAGTCCGGCTTATCTATGATACGATTTTATTTTAAAAATTCGTATGATTTTTGGTCTCCGGCTAATACATGAGTCCGGCTTATAGACAAGAACTTAGGGTATATACTTTTTACAAAGAGACTTTTAGTTACTCTAAACACTACAAATAAATACACAATTACCAACAATGGATATTGCCAACACACTGCAGTGATCATAAAATGTGCAACATTTCCTAAACTGTATCCCTATCAATGTTGGTCAGATCCAGTATGTTTTCCTGTAATAGCTATAGTAGATGGCTTTTTTTTTTCAACACAGAAAATATGATAGTCCATCTTTGTACTTACATGTGTTCACCCTTTCAATACACTTAATTCAAACACATCGAACAACTGCAGACATTTTTCCTGGGGATATCGTTATTGTTCCATTAAACCTGTAGCCACAGATCTAAAATGGAAATGTTTGAATAATGTGTTGCAAGACCTTACCAGGTGACTTGTGCTCATAACCTTCTAGCCACAGATCAAGCATATTATAAAAATATACGATTGACTCTCAAACCAGCATGTATGCTATAATCTATTAACATTTTTACCAGCACTATCCTAAAAACACTATCTGTTCTAACCTTTTGCCATTGTTGCACTTTTAAGTAATCAATTAGGCTTTCTGTATTTTGGCACTGTCTAAATATATGCTTTTGCAGAACAGTGCTTCCCATTATTAATAAAATAACAATTTTGTTATGTGCAACTGTAGTGTTATTTTGATAGAGTTTCAATACATTTTCAGAATACACCTGAAGTCATTGTTTTGCACTTTGGGATTTTTACATTCAGGAGTAACAAACTGCATGAACTTATAATTACTATTACTTTGCATTTCATGATCATTTTACTATCCTTGTGGTCATTTCTGTCCTTCATGACCATATTTACCATCATTTTCATCACCTCCTTCCAAGGAAAATCACATTAGCAGTTAGCAGGGAATGCAAATTATGCTACTGAAACATACTCTATATTTATCATTCTTTTGTAACTAGTTCTAGCATGCTTCCATATAGTGTGGAGCCACAATACATTAATTTTGCTCCAAACATCCTTTATAATGTAGTATTTTGGTTTCTTTACATTGTAGTCAAATGTAACATTAGACATGATTTCTTGTTGATGACAATGAAAATTAATTCATTATGAATTTTTTTTTGGGTTTGTCATCAGGTATTCTATATCTTAATACAAACTGCAATATTAAATGCTAGTGTTAATTACACAAATGATTTACTATTCGAATACTAGTCCCATTTAAAATTATCCTTTAACCTTATCACTCTTTGGCACATGGATTGAATTTGTGATACATAGAGAAAATTCAAAAGAACATATTTAGAATACACTATAAACTATATTCAGTAATTGATCTGGATATCAAATGTATTTTCTTGGAGTTATTTCTTTGGACCTGTTTGTGCCACATTAACCACTGAGTCATTGAGCTGAACTAATTGACATAATTGACATAAGCTGTAAGAGCAAAATACCAGCCAACAGGAAAACCTGGTAAAGCAATGGCTCAAACACTCCTACATGAAGCATGTTAAGGTGCACTGCTTGAGGTAAACTTCTATGTGGAGAAATTCAGTTGTATAAGGTAATATAACAAAGGGACCTTTGCCTAAACCCAGAGTTTTTATAAGCTACTAAATTCTTCCTTGTACCCCCTCACTTCCACTTTTCTTCTGGTTTATTGGCATTTTTATTTTGTACCCAGTTTTGCTTTAATTTGTTCTTGCTCTTTGCAATCTGTGACTTCAGTAATGGATAATTGTTTAACAGTATTGTTTACCCTAATTTTATTGATTTATTTTAAATACTCTTTAGTAAGAGTAACCCATTCAAAATGGACCACTTCCTTTATGAATTGGGAAACGGAGAACCTGCAAGAGAAATCCATCCAATTAATGTCATGGTTTTACTACTATTTTTACACAGTATTTTTAGGTATGGATATAACAATGGGTAACTTTTTTCTCCTTTAACACTGATTGAAGAACTTCATTTGTTAATCAACATTTAAAAAAAAATCAAGTGAAAAAGCTTGTAACCCCAAACACTATTTGTTTAAAGTATTCCATAGCAAAATGTCAAGTGATTACATAAAATCTAAAGAATAATGAAATCATGCATGCAGTAACAATCACTGAATTAATTTACCACATATTCAGTTGATTAAAATATCTGACATGACACAGAAAATTGAGATATGTTTGGAGAAAATGCATTAAAAACCACTCCATGCATCAAATAAAGCTCATCAATATAACATTCAAAATAATGACAGTAATAATAATATGTAATGGTAATGTTTATATGTAAATTGTTACGTCAAAGCTTCATGATACTTCAGACCCTGAGTTTTACCAGCTATCACCTGGCAAAAAGGTTGAAAAGACTCTGTGTGACAGATTCAATCTGAAAAACAAACCTGAGCATAAAATACAAATAAACAGAGACTGTGCTTTACAGGTATAGAGATTTGATTGAAGTCAATAGCCTGCTGTGGACAGACAGGAATAGTGTTTTGTCCTACACCACCAAGTGTGCATGCTAAAGTTGGATTTATTTGAACTTTTTTCAAATTCAGATTCCAAATTTAAAATACAAAAATAGATGGAAAAAGGTCTGCACATGTCCAAACATTCCTCTATAAAGTATTTGGAGCTGAAAATTGCTCAAAACATTGCTCTATATGGGACTTTGTGCTGTTCTTCATCTTCATATACATGTATATAAAATGCAAAGTTGACTGACTCACACTCTCATCAACAAAAACACAATTCGCTGTTAAGCTAAAAAGCCGAAATGTAGAAGGATGATACATCTAGGGCAGTAGGTATCCAGTAAGAAAGGACATTTCAACAGTTTAATATTTAGAGGTAAAAACACCCCCAAAATAGAACAACTAAATATCCCAAAAATCTCTAAAATGCCTTGATAGATTTGATTGAAATGTGGTGACATTTTAGAAAAGAAAAAAAAAAATTAGCCAACACTTGGCTAGGAAGAGCAACAGTGAAAAATATTCAATGTGTGATGACAAAACTGAAAAATGTGTTGAAAATTGAAACCACTTACGGTAATGTTAATGTATTAATGTTAATGTTCTCCTGTATTGTAATTTTCTTTTTAAATTCTGTTATATTATGTTTTGTTAATACATTGTGACTGCAGGCAGAAAGTGTGTAATGAATGTAAGTAATGGGACTCAGTGAAGGGCTTCTGTTCTGTAAGGAGCAGACACATCTGTTAGGGCATGAGTAACAGGAGGCGTTAGAAGAAAAAGGAAGGTGCAGCGGAAGGAAGTTTTGAGTAGAGAGTCAGGAGATAATAAGCAGAAGTCCTTGCAGTATAGAGAAAAAAGGAATGTGTATGGCAGGAGATAAACTGATTGGTAGGGAAAGCTTTCTTTTATTGTTTTGGAGGTGTGCTCCGTAAACCAGATAATGGAGTATAACACAGGTCACCATTTGTTATGGAGCAAAGATTCCAAGTAAACACAGAAAACTCCAGTACCTTTGAGTTGTGTTTCCTTATTACAAGGGGCTGTTACAATACTGCATGAATTAATTCATTTTGTTAACACTATATTATATTTTGTTTTGTAAATAAATATGACTATTTGCTAATCTACAGTACATCATTTTTAAAGTAGCTGTTCTGTTATCAGTCTTTTCTCTTATCCATCAGAGCCTCGGTCCTGACCCTTGACTGATAATCGAGGTTTTACTATATGCATAACCCGGTCCAAATAGACTGTAGGTTAATAGTTTTACAGTCCATATTTATGATATTTTGTGTTCTCACTTTTTATTTTGTTAAAGATTCTACTTTTTTTTCTTGTTTGACCACCTTGGATATATTCTCTCATGCCAGCCCACATAAGTATTTCAAAATAAAAACATATCCTCATGAATATCTATAAATATCTAGCATTTATGCTTGCACTCTCTGGCACTCCTCATTCTTTTACATGTAAGAATTCCTTAGTTAGTAATGTGAAGAGTTTATGAAGTTTATTAATTTCACAAACAGGGCGAGATACAGTAAGTAGATTTGGCAGGTTGAGATTTTCACTCAGTGAGGATAATTTCATTTTACAAAGTCACATTGGTTAACCAAATAATGTTGGTTGACGTATTTATTTTTTATGTATGTTTGAAAGTCAGACCTTGATGCTTTAAAAATTTAACTTTTTCTAACATTAAAGTATATATTACATATGTTTGATTTATTTTTCACTCAACCATCAGCTACTCCAAAAATATCAGTGTTCAATTTAGTTTGTTGCTATTTCTACACTTGTGCTTCTCTGAACACAGGTTATTTGCTTGGTTAATATACTTAACTTATTTCTCCACTACGTACCTACATACTCACTGAAAAAAAGAAACAAAACTCATTATAAGAGCTTTTTTTCAGATTTTAAACTGAGGTTGGCTTCACATAATTTTCACAGGAGTAAGTATTTTAGCCAATATTAATTCAAAATAATAATGTACCATTTATTCATATATCTTTTAGGAAAATCACATTCAATGAACATGCTATTAAATGCAAATGTAATTAGTTCATAACTCCATAGTTTTGGGGCTCTTCTAGTTAGTTGCAGTACGTGTAAAATGCTTATTGTTAACCTCCATATTCAGAATTTTTGTTGACAATCTATAGTATTTTGGATTATTCTCATTATACAACAACAAGCAACCAATAATTTCCAAAAAAAAACAATGTGGTATAACGCATACATTTAAAATATTGGTTATCAGAGGCTAATACAGTGCATGAGGAAAGTATTCACAGCGCATCACTTTTTCCTAATTTTGTTATGTTACAGCCTTATTCCAAAATGGATTAATTTTTTTCCTCAGAATTCTACACACAACACCCCATAATGACAACGTGAAAAAAGTTTACTCGAGGTTTTTGCAAATTTATTAAAAATAAAAAAACTGAGAAATCACATGTACATAAGTATTCACAGCCATTGCTCAATACTTTTTCGAATCACCTTTGGCAGCAATTACAGCCTCAAGTCTTTTTGAATATGATGCCAAAAGCTTGGCACACCTATCCTTGGCCAGTTTCGCCCATTCCTCTTTGCAGCACCTCTCAAGCTCCATCAGGTTGGATGGGAAGCGTCGGTGCACAGCCATTTTAAGATCTCTCCAGAGATGTTCAATCGTATTCAAGTCTGGGCCACTCAAGGACATTCATAGAGTTGTCCTGAAGCCACTCCTTTAATATCTTGGCTGTGTGCTTAGGGTCGTTGTCCTGCTGAAAGATGAACTGTCGCCCCAGTCTGAGGTCAAGAGCGCTCTGGAGCAGATTTTCATCCAGGATGTCACTGTACATTGCTGCAGTCATCTTTCCCTTTATCCTGACCTGTCTCCCAGTCCCTGCCGCTGAAAAACATCCCCACAGCATGATGCTGCCACCACCATGCTTCAATGTAGGGATGGTATTGGCCTGGTGATGAGCGGTGCCTGGTTTCCTCCAAACGTGACACCTGGCATTCACAACAAAGAGTTCAATCTTTGTCTCATCAGACCAGAGAATTTTCTTTTTCATGGTCTGAGAGTCCTTTAGGTGCATTTTGGCGAACTCCAGGCGGGCTGCCATGTGCCTTTTACTAAGGAGTGGCTTCCGTCTGGTCACTCTACCATACAGGCCTGATTGGTGGATTGCTGCAGAGATGGTTGTCCTTCTGGAAGGTTCTCCTCTCTCCACAGAGGACCTCTGGAGCTCTGACAGAGTGACCATCGCCTCCCTGACTAAGGCCCTTCTCTCCCGATCGCTCAGTTTAGATGGCCAGCCAGCTCTAGGAAGAGTCCTGGTGGTTTCGAACTTCTTCCACTTACGGATGATGGAGGCCACTGTGCTCATTGGGACCTTCAAAGCAGCAGAAATTTTTCTGTAACCTTCCCCAGATTTGTGCCTCGAGACAATCCTGTCTCGGAGGTCTACAGACAATTCCTTTGACTTCATGTTTGGTTTGTGCTCTGACATGAACTGTCAACTGTGGGACCTTATATAGACAGGTGTGTGCCTTTCCAAAGCATGTCCAATCAACTGAATTTACCACAGGTGGACTCCAATTAAGCTGCAGACACATCTCAAGGATGATCAGGGGAAACAGGATGCACCTGAGCTCAATTTTGAGCTTCATGGCAAAGGCTGTGAATACTTATGTACATGTGCTTTCTCAATTTTTTTATTTTTAATAAATTTGCAAAAATCTCAAGTAAACTTTTTTCACGTTGTCATTATGGGGTGTTGTGTGTAGAATTCTGAGGAAAAAAATGAATTTAATCCATTTTGGAATAAGGCTGTAACATAACAAAATGTGGAAAAAGTGATGTGCTGTGAATACTTTCTGGATGCACTGTATGTATACAAAAGAAAAAAAATTAATAGTAAAGATTAAACATTATTTCTTTTTAAACTAAATACCTAATTGGTTTAATGACTAATAACTACACAAAGCAAAGGTTTAAAAGTTAGAAAAGGAGAAACAGATTTTGATTTTCATTAAATTTTAGAACAATAGCGTGATAATACATAATTTAATGTAGCAGTTTTTTTCATTAATGCATTATAATCATCTGCATGAAATCTTAGGAGTTAGTAAGCAGCAATGTTTACAACAGCCATTAGTGGGCAGCGCAAGCCTGCTTCTGCTCCTGTTATGTAAGGAACACACAAAACTGACCTAGAGTGAAAAAACTAAAGCATACTCTTTTTAATTGAACTCCTTATTTACACAAGGTAAACACTTGAGGGTATCAATAAAAACACCTTATATATTCACTCATTTAAATTTTCAACATATCACATTATATTAATTATTTAATACTTATTTCATATTTGGTATGTTATTTTACAGTGCATCATTTTATTATCATGCAACCACAGAAGATCAGTGATGGAGTCATATAAAAATAGCTGCTGAATATGTACATCAAGTGTGACATGTGCAGTACAAGGATAATCTAAAAACTCATTGTCATTGTGTTACGTGTCTCCTATAAGGACTGACATGGCCAAATTTCAGTAATGACAAATCAAGAGGGGTGTATTTAAAATGGTAATCCCAATTTATGACAAAAAAGGCCTGATCTTCTTAATGATCTTAAAAAGGTCTAATGCATCACAGAGCACGTTTTTGAGATGGTACCCTCAATGTTCTGTGTTGTAAGTGACAACCTTTTTCCAACCCTACACTCTCCAGACAGAAAGATGTTGGAAAAGTTGTGTGCTATTATGAGTACTGTCTCAAACCCTCTGTATGATATCCCAGACAATAACCTGCTGCAAAGCACCCTTAGAACAAGAATTATTCAAAAATGCTGTTCCATGGAGCACTATTAGAGGAACTTTTTAACTAGACTATTTTAATATACTTTTTTTATTAGATATTACAACACAATCTCCACATAGGTTATAATGTATCTACGGTATCTTAATCTGTTAGGAGCTTCCATAATTTAAGCCTACAATTGCTTTTATCAGTGTGCTTTAATTAAATATGCTCTTTATATTTTCAGTTAAATAATGGATCACAATCTTGAGGATAGCAAATGATGATTAAGAGATGGGGAATGTATTTTTACTTTATTAAAGCATTTGTGGTGTAGTCATAGAGCTGCTGCCTTACAACAAGGAGACTGGGCTTCCAAGCTTCCAATAGTCCAAAGACATGCAAGTTAGGTTAACAGGCATTGTTAAATTGACCTGTGTGTATATGGGTTTGTGTTCAACCTGTGATGGACTGGTGCCCTGTCTAGGGATTTTTCCTGTCTTATGCTTGCTGGGATAGGCTTCAGCTTCCCCATAACCCTGCTCTCGAGAAGCAGTTTAAGAAAATTGGATGGATGAATTGCTCATTAATGAAAACTCATCTATTACAAATATAAAAGCAACAGTTATTACAACCAAAGAAATGAAAGCAAAACCAAATATTTTCAACTTCTGGATCCATTCAATTTTGAAATTGTTATTTCAAATTATAAATAACAAGTGAGTTTATCTTAATTAACTTCTAAAAAAGTGGTCTTACATATACATACAAGGCACCGTGGTGAATAAAAAAAGAAATTTAAATTTACAAGTGCTGAAAACACGTGGAAGCTGGATGACAGATTAAGAGGAGACATGATTGAAGTGTTTTAAATTACGAAGAGAATTAATACAGTGGATCAAGACTGTTATTTTAAAATGAGTTCATCAAGAACACAAGGACACAGTTGTAAGTGCGTTAAGGGTACATTTTGCACAAACATTAGATATTTCTTCTTCACACAGAGAGGCATAGACACATGGAATAAGTTACCAAGTAGTGTGGTAGACAGTATAACTTTAGGGACTTTTGAAACTAGACTTGATGTGTTTTTAAAAGAATTAAGTGGATAGGACTGGTGAGCTTTATTGGGCTGAATGGCCCATTCTTGTCTAGATTGTTCTAATGACCCACTGTATATCTACAGAGAAAATGCTCAATGGGGCATCTGATGATTCTATAGTTAATTAAGTTGTCAGCAACTGAAGAAATAATCAACTGGACCAAGAACAATTTGCTCTTCTTCTGAATAAATCAAAATGACATCTGCACTTTATAGTAGACTATAAATTACTATAATTCGGTTCTTTAGTTCATATTTATAATCATATGAGACATAAATTAACAGCAACAGCTAAGACTGAATTGTAAAAAAATCTGCATCTAGATAGGGAAGCTTCACAAGCTGAAACCTATCTTAATAGTATGAAAAACAAGACAAGAACCATTCCATTCAAGTGTCTACATATACACTCACACCTGGCTAATTTCATGTCACCACTATGTGTCATATTTCAAAAGCTTATCCACTTTCCTTAATCTGGGCATTTTTCTTGCTCAAATTGCAGCTGTTGTACCTTTGTATTCCAACACAACACTATGTCTACTCTTATATGCAATGTCATTTTAAACCATTGATCTAACTGCAATATGAGTGATGGTCGTATACTTATGGTTATGCTCTTGCCCTATTTTTATATCTATCTACATTCACGACGGGGCAGTTTGACAATTTACTGCTCTGTTTTGAGCCATTTTGGATTTATAATTTATTTATGCAGCATTAGAAGTCTCAGTGAGTTAAATGAATTGTCCTACTTTTTATAAATAGCCCATTTTGAGGTATATTTTCATTTTCCACTTCTTTATCACCTTGAGTCCTTAGTTTGGCTGCGAGCACAGTATGTATAGTTGTCATGTAAGTGGCAACTTTTATTATGTGTCATTTTTCTTTCTCTTGTAATATATGACAGCTTAGTTTATGCAACTAATGTGATACTGTATATTTTGAAACTTTGATACTGTTTTTTGCAGAGGTTAACAATCCGCTACAGTTCTAGAATAATTGCTTTTGGATAGATTATCCATATTATTAGCTACTTGATTTTACCTTTATTTTTTCCTTTTTTCTAATTATATAATCTAACACTAAAAGTAGGCTGACCAGATTTACATAGTTCCAGATCAAAATACATCCCATTAATCCAGCAAGTGTAGTAGACATAGATAATTTCAAGAGTGGGGAATCTCCCTTGCAGTTTCATGCACATTTATTACATGACCAGCAGATTTAAAACAGGACATTCTGTTAAATTCAGGGATGTCTGGTCACCCTAACAAAAAAAAAAAAAAAACTTTATCTACATGAGACACATTACAGTTAATGAGGTAAAACAATTCCAGTTATACTGATTAATATATATACTAGCCATGCCCCATGGCTCCACCCGTGTATTAGTGGAAAAGGACTGTAAGGAGGGCTCTGCCTGGCTCCCCACTCCTGATGTCACGCATCCCCCTCCCCGCAGCCCGCAGCCTCTGTCTCGGATTGGCGCGAATATATCACTCCTGCAAGCGAACTATGATTCTTATCACAATGAGAGAAGTTGCAAAATCAACTGGAATGTTCAAGAAAATTATATATAAAAAAAAAAAAAAAAAAAAAAATGTAAATCCGTTAAGTATTTCTCTCGTTCGCTAGCTAAGCGGAGGTAAAGTGCATGCCCCAAGATAGGCGTGTGAGTGAGGAGGGCCCCGCCCCCTTTCCCTCGGCCTGCTGTGTGTCTCTCAGATTCACGCAAATAAATTCATTGTTTTTAAAAGTGGCCTGTTTTGCTACTTTTTTACAACAATTGCAAAACCAAAAGATTCCTTTAATCACTTACTGACATTGTCATTTTGTTTGGTTTGCAGTGCTCCAAGCCAATGGGAAAACCTTTAATGAAGCCCGTGGTAACACCATAGTCACTTATTAATTTGATCCTGTGTTGTGATGCATGCACTGTAGCTCTAGGTGCCATTTTTAAATTACGGCAGTGCCTATTCTAGGGGCACTGCACAGGTCAGTGTCTACTGTTATTCATTGCTTTTCCTAACTTTCTCTCATGCCAAGTTGCACTGCTTGCTTCTACTTCTAGAGAAACTCCCCGCTCTACCACTCCAACTTGGAGGTGGCTTTCTTCTGGCTATCTTACGAGTCAGGTATCCCTTTACTGGATCCATTGTGTTGATGCTAGCTAAACTAACCAATTTGCTATATTGATATCCTCCTGTGATTTCTCTTGATTTAAGACAGATTTCAGGTTCAAAGAAAATTGGCCATGGCATCATTTGTTTCTTTTAATGTGACAGCCTTTTGGTAGGTAGTGGTATTAAAAACAAATTCTTTAGGCTATTTAATAAAAAATAAACTACAGATAAATGAGAATACTTTTAGTTCAGAGGGGTCGCTGCAAAAATGGTAGGCTGATCCAAATATTACTCCATTTCAAAATGCTCTAGCATCAGCAGTTGGTGTATTGAAATTCAAAAGGTTTCCCTTTCATGAGATATTAAGTCAAAGAAAGAAAATAACTCCACTGATTTACCCTCAGCCTTGAAAAATGTCCTCGATTTCAAGAACATCTAAAGACAAATTATGCAGGTGTTTTGTTTACTTTGAAAGTTACTTTTATCTTCACACTATATTCATAGAAAAAATTGTACAATTTTATAACATCTTCCCAGTCATACATGTATATAAATGGAAACTGATGAAACGGATATATTTCAACAGTAATATTAAAAAAAACTTTCTTGTCTTTTCTTTCTTTTAATTTTCTTGCTTTATAGTCATTCTGGTGTGTGTTCAGACCAAAGTATGTGTATATTTATCTACCTATTTATGTATGCAGTTATTTAAAAGTTCTAAAATAACACACTTATGACAAGAGACTAACTCAACATCCCCATTTTATTTCATTGTTAATATTAGTGTTATCATATATCTAAATTACTAAATTAGGGACTTGTAGATTTCACTGAATATAGTTATCAATATGACTTTACCTCTTGTTTGCAATGGACCGCTGGAAACCCTCTTTATTTGATGTCTTCTTCTGGGTTCAATCGACCTAGACTGTGAACTAGGAGAATGAGATGCGACGGATGAATGGGAATCATCTTCATAATCATCTGAATAGTAAGATTCACTGTTTTGTTCACAGTCTGAGTTTTTTTTATGGTCAGAATTTCGAGATTCAGATTTCTCCCGATCTCCAATGCTGTGGTCACTGCTTGTCTTCAGGTGGTTTTGAAATAAACCTTTACTGTCTTTCCCAGAGCTCCTACTTGAATGCCGACCCCTTTCAATATATCTGTTGTCCTTGTGGAGCTTATATGAAGTTTTGAACTCCATAATTTATGTATGTGATCTACAGGTATAGTACACACTGAAAGCAGAAAAAAGATAAAATTAAAAATGTTAATTACCTCACTTTCATCGTACTTCTAAAGTTAGATATTGTTTAACTAAGTATATAACAATATATATTTTAAATTTATGTGAATCTATGTTTTTATCCAAATGTATTTGTGATATCATATACATTTCAAAAATTGGAACTCTTGTATTCTTACTATATTATATATATATATATATATATATATATATATATATATATATATATATATATATATATATATATATATATATATATATATATATATATATATACACACAGTGGAACCTCGGTTTGCAAGCATAATTCGTTCTGGAAATGTGCTCGCAGTCCAAAACACTTGTATATCAAAGTGAATTTCCCCATAAGAAATAATGGAAACTCAGATGATTCGTTCCACAACCCAAAACTATTCATATAAAAATGATTAATACAAAATATAAAGTAAAAATACATAAAACAAATTAACCTGTACTTTACCTTTGAAATGAATCGTGGCTGGTGTGAGTGAGTTTCTAAACTCTTGTGGGATTCCACCCAACGGGACGACACGCGGAAAAGCATCCCAAAGCAATTGCAGTCTCCCAGCGCTGTAGCAGTTCGCCATAAAAGCGAATCCGAAAAGATCGCAGGGTGATACAAGGAACAAGGAACATTATAAATGCGCAGGGCACAGTACTACTTGGCCATGACCCTGCCTGACTGCTGTGTCTGTGTATAGGAGAGTGGCAGATCCCGCTACAATAAATAATATCGCTGTTGTTGTTTCAAGCTGAATAAAGCTGGTGTCGCTAAAGTACTGAGACTAAGCTTCGTGTTTTGGGGTGCAAGACTGGGACTTGCACGTCACAGCACACACACATGCGCGCGCACACAAACACACACACACAGTCACAATGCTGTACTAAACAGTATACGCTCGTACAGATGTTGACTATATGAGTGAGGCATGCCGACTCAGACAGAGAATACGAGACGATTGCCACAATCCCGCAGCGAGAGAGAGAGAGAGAGAGAAGAACCATCAGCTCAGTTGTGATGACATGACGCTCAGCAGACAAAGCGTATACATACTACTCATATTGCAAGACCTAGCTCGTTTATCAAGTCAAAATTTATTAAAAATGTTAGCTCGTCTTGCAAAACACTCGTAAACCAACTTACTTGCAAATCGAGGTTCCACTGTATATACGTGTATATATATATATATATATATATATATAGATATATATATAGTATAAAAAATAATAATTAATACATAGTAAAAAAAAATGTAAATAACTACATACCTAGTACTATGTAATTTAAAAACGTTATTATAATATAACCATTTCCCTTCAAGTACACGGACAAAGCTTCTGTGGAATAAAGAGTGACACATTCATTTTCTGCAATGACCATGACATAAACATTGTCCAACACAGGCATTTATAAATCCCACAGCAATGATTATCCATGGCTATTGATGTATAAAAATACTTTCCACAATAAGGGCATTTCCCCAGAAGTCAACACCAGACACCATACTTTCACACCAGTCATATTTACATTCCCATGTTTATCAGTATAAAAGAGATAGGAAGGTACAGTATGTACAGGATTCCCTTGATGGTGCTGCCCTCAACTGTTAGTCTTTTGCCATCATCTTTCAACTGCAAATCAACAACTAGTTTTGGATGTACAAATATATTTACTTTTATGGAAAAATGTGTGAGGAACAGTATTAAAGGTATATGAATGTAAGTCATATATCATCAGCTGTCAACACTGGAAATAACCAGTAGCAAAGTGCAAAAATGTCCCCTTAAAACAGAGGATCAAAGGCAAATAATGCTCCTAAAATTACGCATTAGAAAAAAATTAACATGTATTTACTGTCACAATCATACTAAAACTCGTTTTTTCTACTTTGATTCCATCTGCCTTTTTTCAACCTCTTTAAGCTTTGTTGGCTGACTGTATAAACATTCCTATCATAAAATGCACCACTTTTTGATACAATCCACTACTGCAAAAACATAAAGGACGATACCACCAACACAACAGCCAATAACTAATAGCCAGGTCAATCTACCAGTTATTGAAGAATGGCAATTATATTGCCTCAAAATATATGTTGATAAAATACCTTGAATGTACTGAAGGCTTAGCCATTTTCCTTCACAGTTGTGTTAACGCTTTTTGTGACTTTGTAAAATGCAGTGAAAACATACAACATACGGGGTAACCCTGTAGTTAAGGCAATGCAAAAATACACCTATTACTCTTATACTGTCATGTAGCAAGACCTTAGCAAAGGCTTCTTTTGGTCTTAATAAGTGATTAACTGCAATTAACTTTGGTTTTTTTTTTGTTTTTAAAGCCTTTGTTAAGGTCTTGTTATACAACGGTATATGAGTAATAGATGCATTTTACAGTACCTAAAATGTCCAACTGAGTATCACATATTTGCATATGAAGATTGATGGTGGGTCTCTCTCACTAATAATGATTTATGAACGGATTAAGGGGTGAGCTTCCAAGCTGGCTGATGTTAGCTAATAGTGACAATAGCACATTAGGTTGGAAAATTATTTACATAGATCTAAAAATGTCCTCTGCACTTTCGGACCATTTGTGTCCATCAAGCATGTGTCAATAGGTCCACAGGGTGACAGTCACTGCATCTGATGCCTCAGATATGACTGTCCGTTATATACTTACTTATATCTCATATATACTGTATTTCTCTTCTGGTTCGTCCTGCTTCCACTTCAAAACCGGTCCTACCCACACACAGCCGACACGGCATTTCTCGATTCCTATTCGTTGTCTTCCATGTCATGCACTATACTGGCCTGCTGAGCGTAATACATCCAAAAAGTACTTTAGGTGCTGCCACAACAGTAAAGTAGCTTTACCACCTTTGCGGGAGTGTCTTTACAACAGCTTCTTACACAGCAGACATTACAAAATAAAGCAAACTCTGCATGCAGCGAAAATGTACTTCTCCAGCTAGATTCCATGCTCAGAACCATCAACCCCTTCACTAAATCAAACAAACACATGCATGAAATCGCTCAGTTCAATCCAACAGCATCTGTTCGAATGGTTTTCAAAGAAAACCCTGGGCAGGACTTATGACGATACAATGCCCCGACATTGCAGCGATTTTCGTTGGAGAAGATGGCGAAACGCCTGCCGAAAGGGACATTTGCATCTACCCCATACGCAACTCCTGTAAACAGATTTCCACGCTCAATATGAATTGCAATCCTATGGTTTACCCATTTTAATTCCCTTATGGAGACATTGGCTGGCACAAAGATTTACAACATGTTCCCGATAAAAGAACCGCCAAAGTGAATAAGGCTTACTCAATGCCAATTTTACGCGTACATATTAGCAATGAGGAATACATTTAGTATTTTGCACTCCAGCGGCAAACTATTCCAACAGTACGTCATAGATGCATATGTTAAAACTGAGGGCGCGCGTCTCAACTATCTCAGATTACATCAAAAAGATCTACGCGTGGAACAATACAATGTTTGAATACAGATGCACTGTAAGCAAACGCTGAAAATAACAACGTACGGGTAGGCAAAATGATCATATTACCGTCCACATTTCCAGGAAGTCCAAGATACACGCAACAAAACTATCAGGATGCCATGGCCATAGTACGTAAATTCGGAAAGCTCGATTTATTTATCACTTTCACATGTAATCCTACTTGGCCGGAAATTCTACATGCACACTGCGTCTTTCAAGAAGTATTTATTTCTACTTGATTTCTGAATTCCTTTCTCACCGTTTTCCATTCCTATTCTTACACCGCCATATGCTATGGCGGGTGTCGGCTACTATTTATTTATTACAGTCAGGCTGACATCCGCTATACTAAATTAACTTACAGTAGTTCAAAAAGAAGCAAATCTAAAACTACCAGTATAAGGCACACCATCTTCTTACACTGCCATATGCTATGGCGGACGTCGGCTACTATTTATTTATTACAGTCAGGCTGACATCCGCTATACTAAATTAACTTACAGTAGTTCAAAAAGAAGCAAATCTAAAAACTACCAGTATAAGGCACACCATGTGACTTTCTTGAGCACAGCAATTGTAGTGTTTCATTTGCCACATGTGCATACGTGGAGAAGATTCACGATGAGCCAAAAGAATTAATGAAAAAGAACAAGTGAAATTTTAATAATTTACAACAGGAAAACAGTTTCCTTGACCTCTTTTTATGCACACTTTTTCTTGGAGGTATTCCATTTTATCGTAATTCTAATACAGCTTCATATACTACAGTAACAGCTTTTACTTCAGTGCCTTTTCTTCCCATTCCACTCCTGTTCACTTGTTGTGATCACCCCTCTCCTCCTTGACACATCTTCAAACTCAGTCATTCAAATGATATTTGCATATTTCCCTCTTTAAAATTCACCTTGATATTCGCTTGGACAGACTCATTCCATGCAGCTGATGACATGTGCTGCTCCACCTCCATTGCTGTCAGTAGGCCCATTCTGGGCATCCATTTTCAGCCCAACACTAGTGGGAGAGAGGGCCATGGAATTTTTCCAAACAACAAACCCCTAATGAATAAAAATTCTCCTAAATAAGCTGGACTAAGAGTTGTCTGTGCTTGCTGGTGGATATCTCCTCATGCTGAGGAGTCTGGAAAGGGTAAGCCATGGAGATGTCAGATTTTAGAAGGAAGCTTGTGGTTTTAAAAGAGAGTATGTTCGCCCTTGATTTTAATCTCATTTTATTTGAATATAATTATTTGAACTTTTTAACCTCTATGTTCATCCAGTTTTAAGGATTATTTATTTATTGACTATTTGTTTTGAAGATCTTGCACTGCACTATGGAACACTTTGTTTGATATTAATAAAAGCACTGAATCACTTTTGCCCCAACCCCTTGCTGAATATACATGACCTCATTTACCCGGCTCATCTTGGTCTAACACTGTCGACAGTTACAGGTTGAAGAGGCTCCTGGAAGAAATAGGGAGCATGGAGCAGACCCAGACCATCACATTCAGAGGAACTATATAGGAAAGGTAAAACCAGACTCCCTTTTTCTTAGAAGACTATGCTCCTTTAATGTGGGTAGTGACATCCTTTCCATGTTCTACAAGTCTAAGATGGCCAGTGTGATTATCTACACTGTGGTGTACTGGGCCGGCAACATCACTTCAAGAGAAGATCAACGAATCAACAGCATAATTTAAGAAGGCACACTCAATCATGGGATACATGCTTGACCCGCTGGAGATAGTAGTGAAGGAGAGAATGAAAACAAAACTGAGTGCCATTATAAACAATGCTGCACAACCATTTATTGGTAGATCTCACTGTCACCCTTCCTATGCAATAGTAGAGTAGTTGCCACGTTGTTTTTGCACAGGGGTAACAATAAGAGTGATACAATTTGGCCCTGAAAAGACTGCTGACTGCTTGTTCAACTGATGCCTCTGTGGGATGAATTTCCTCAAAATAGAAATTCTGATTGCTAGAGTTAAATTGAGTCAGCCTTGGGATTGCTTCTGTCATGCTGCATGACTTAAGCAAAAGGTTATTCAATAAATGTAATTAAAAAAACCTGAAATGAAAGTCGCACTGTCTCTCACTTCCCTGGAGGTTGGCTCATTCTTGATATTTGTGATTAAGAATATCAGTTACATGCTTTGTAATATTCCTTATGAAGTTATTTCAGCTATTAGGTATTAGCTATTTTAAGCAACCATTCCATATTCATTCATTCATTGTTGTTACTGTTAAGGTAAACAGTTGATTCAAAACAGTATTTCTCAGCTCTAAAGAATTTTTTGATAATTATAGATCAAAAATGTCAACAGAAATAACTGAATGATTGAATTTGCCAAATAACACACACTAAAGCATAGTTGTGATATTCATTTGATGCAGAAGACATTTTGTGAAATTCTAATACTCAGGAGTCAGTTGAAGACAAGACTGTTCCAAAGTTTATTCAACTTGTTTCTTAAGAGTTTCCATCCCTACTGTATGTTTAACATATAACCTTTTGAGGCTAACAAATAATGAATTGTAAAACAAAGTATCAAATTCAAGATGATTTGAATATGGCAATTATAGAAACAGTCAGTCAATCAGTCATTGTCCAACCTGCTGTATCCTAACACAGGGTCACGGGGGTCTGCTGGAGCCAATCCCAGCCAGCACAGAGCGCAAGGCAGGAAACAAATCCCGGGCAGGGCGCCAGCCCACCGCAGGGCACACACACACACCAAGCACACACTAGGGACAATTTAGAATCACCAATGCACCTAACCTGCATGTCTTTGGACTGTGGGAGGAAACCAGAGTACCTGGAGGAAACCCATGCAGACACGGGGAGAACATGCAAACTCCAAGCCAGGAGGACCCGGGAAGCGAACCCAGGTCTCCTAACTGCGAGGCAGCAGCGCTACCCACTGCGGCACCGTGCCACCTGCTAACAATTATAGTAAAATAAAGGTAGGAAGAGTTCTTTGGAAAACATTTTAGAAAATACCTCTCTTTCCGCATGCTAAACTATTACAGTCATAAATTTCAATATGTGTAATAGGTCATGTCATAATTCAGCCAGTCTACATGAATTGTACAGAGCTCCTTCATAACACTGCAATGGGCAATTACTGCTGTTTTTGATCAATCTCTATTACTTCCTGTGAAACTACTCTATGTACACTGGTATCCTCCACATCCCAAACTCACGCCCAGATTATAATTTTTTTTAAACCATGGGACAGGTAGTGGACACAGTTGTGGTGAGCTGTTGCACGTGTACCAAATTAGCCTATTTTGCCCAATAGACAAATTTGTGGCAAGGGATGATTTTAGGGAAGTTGTGGGATGAGCCAATAGGGTAGGAATATATATAGTGCTGGGGCAGTTTTGTATGCTAAATTCAGTTTCAGTTGCCATGGACAATTTTAATATGTCTCAGTAAAAAAGGATTCCATCTTGTAACAGTAATTGAAAGTGGTTTGATATATTTTAATCTATTGGTAATGTGTAGGAAATGTTGCTTGGACCACTGACAATTCCAGCAACACCAGAAAATATCAAAAGGCTGAGACACGCTGTACAGCTGAGCCTTCAACATTCAACATGACATCAGTTATTTCAAACTGTATTTGAATTTGTGTTTATGAATTTGTCATCAAGATCTATGCTATCACCTGTTTAAAATACAAGTAGCACATATATTTCTGTGGAATAATTAATCTATGCAACTAAATATCTTTACTCCATTTATTTAATTGCTAAATGAAAACCAGGATATGCTTAAAAATTTGTGAACTCATTTTGAAAAATGTGTTGTAATGATCATTTGAAAAACATTCTTTTTACAAATAATATTTATGACGATATTTTAATTACTTCTTTTTCTAATCATAATAAGACAAGTGGCTAAGTTAAGTGACCATTCATAAAATACTTTCACAAAATCATTACACCCTCATGCTGCACCTGTTATAAAGAAAAATCTATGTATTTTAGCTATATTAAAACTTGAAATAATCCAATACATGGTGCTAAACATTAGGAATCTATGCCTTGTTTGAATGAAAATTATTGTTTTATTAAAAATACGTTTGTTCTCCACTGTTCTCTTTTAGAAGAAATGAATGTGCGAAATATGCTCGAATGTAAACAAAAATGTATCATATTTTTTTTTATACGACCAATGTTATTAGTCTATGCACAGCTCTGCTGTCATTGCGGTAATAATCCTCTTCTCGATACCAGTATAGGGCCTGATTTTCTTATTTAGCTCTTCAGATATACCGGTAAGTTTAAGAAACCCTGCTCCAGATGAGTGAGCCTGGAGGTGTTTAAGTACAGTATTGGAGCGGGCGTAAGACATGATGCTGTTGAGATATAACTAGCTTACTGTGGGTTATAAGAGACAAAGCATGTTAAAAAAATAAAATAATGAATTAATCTTTTCTTTACCCTTACACTCCACTGATTTTAATTAGGCATGTCTCCAAACTTGTTAACTTAAATACTAAATAGGGTTGAGAATGTTTCAAAGACATACAGAGTCAATTTAATGTATTGCAGCAGTATTTATTTTGATGACTAAATTTAACAGAATATAAAATAAATATTTAAGAAAACTAAAGTGATTAATAAGCACTGCCGCCCATGGACCTGGGTTAGTCAGATTCTTGTCTTGCCGTATGCGTTTCACACGAAGTGCAGCTTTAAATTAGTCCCATGTCGGTACGTTCTGTACGAAAGGTGCCCCATTAGCATCTCAACTGCGACCGATGTATTCTGCACTCGCTTATTTGCAGTAATCCGAGATTCTAGCCCCACACCATCAGACTCAAGACAGGAATTAGCAAGGATGCTTACTCGAAATAACATTCAAAACAAACTTTATTTATACGAACCTGGTGAGTTTCCGTTCGCGAAGGAAGAAGCAGGGACTGTAATAGGCCTGGGGTGCCATACGACGGACGAACTGCAATTCTCAGCTGTTGGCACTCTTTGCGTTTATAGGCCACAGCATTACAGGATGAAGTGTTTAGAATTAACAGCAGTTATCTACAAGGGAAACAACATAAAACGACATAACCTACCGAACTACCAATTCTAGCAACAGGCGCGCTACCCGTTATTCCGTGGGTGTGCGGTGTTACATTTCCTAGGATTAAAAAAAAAAATCACTGAAAGTGTTATGAAATGTGTGTTAAACAGCGGGAATAATTTTCTGCATTAGACAATGCCACAATCTCATTAATAAAACTATCATACTTTTTTCGTTTTTTTCATAACTTTATAGCCAGAATCTCCTTCTCAGCCCACCCACACTTACCGCATTTGATGAGCACCGATTGTTGCTCTCACTTCTCCTACGATATTTTCGTGTTATTCAACAAGTGTTATCCGTATCACCAAGAACAGAAGATTATGACAGCAGGGCATTATCATTTTAACGAACCCGCGTTTACTTGTAGTTTTTTCTGCCCTGCTGCTGTCGCTAATGGATTAGTAATATTTACAGCCAGCTCCAGGGTAACAGCAGCTATAGACAGATTGGTGTTTAGGCACCCAGTTCCACGCCCCTCTTGCAAGGCAACGCCTCTCTATCCTCGCTCAATGACGCGCTACCATGACAACGAGAACCACGTGAGCGAACATAATACGCGCGTACTAGACAGTCGCGCTTTACAGACGCGTAGGCAAAATCAATATTTTGTCATCTTCTTGCTAAATTCTTTGTGTATGGGGGCGATCTTGCGGTTTGGGGCAAATGGGTTGTTTCTGCTCTCAGAACAGTTCAGAAATACTATACAGTACTTAAAAGTGGATCTTTAATGCCACTTCTCCTCTTGGTGACAAACAAAAATTCTCTGGACTGCATTACTTGCACAGTAATGGCTATGTAACAGCTTGTTATTTTTTATCTTCATATACTATGTGGCCAAACATTTGTGGACACCTTACCATCACACCAATATACACTTGTTGGCCATCCCATTCCAAAATCATGTCCATTAATATGGAGTTTCCCCCCAACCCAGACAAACCCCCTCATTTTTCAGCTATAACAGCTTCCACTCTTTTCCTGAAAATCAGTGTGTCTGTAGGAATTTGTGCCCATTCCATCAAAAGAGCATTTGTGAAGTTGGTACTGATAATGGACGAGAAGATCATTGTAATTCACCCCAAAGGTATTCAATTGGTTTGTGACTGGGGCCCTGTGCACACTACTTAAGGTCCTCCAAACCAAACTCATCAAACCATGTCTTTATAGACCTAGCTTTATGCACAGTGGCACTGTCATGCTCGAACAGAAAAGGGCCTTTATCAAACTTTTGCCACAAAAGCTGTAAGCACACTACTATTTAAAATGCCTTTTTATGCTGTAGCATTTACAGTACCCTTCAATGGAACCAAGGGGTGTACCCCAAACCCCAAAAAACAGCCCCTGACCATTAACTCTTTTGTACCAATCTTTACACACTGTGCAGAATGTAAACTAGTGTTCTCCTGGCATCCATCAAACCCATATTTGTCCCTCCAATTGCCAGATAGTGAAGCATGATTCCTCCCTCCAGAAAACACGTTTACACCGCTCCAGAGTCCAATGAAGCTATGCTTTATTTTTGGAACACTGTATTAATTCCAGAGGGGAAATTGTCGTTTTGCACTTTACACCACTTCAGATAATATGTGGCACTGTGCATAGTGATTTTAGGCTTGTGTACAGCTGCTTGTCCATGGATGCCCATTTCATGAAGCTCTTGACGAACAGTTTTAGTGCTGATATTGCTTCCATATGCAGTTGAGAACCCTATTGTGAGTGATGAAACAGAGGATTGCATGGTCTACCACTTCACAGCTGAGATGTTGTTGCTCCCAGACACTTCCACTTCACTATAATGGTACTTATAATTGACTAGGGCAAATCTAGCAGTGCAGAAATTTCACATACTGAATTGTGGCAAAGGTGGCAATTTATGACAGTTCCATGTTTATAAAGACACTGAGCTTAAGACCTATTCTACTGCCAATGTTTATCAATGGAAACTGCACAGCCATTTGCTTGAGTTTATGTATTTGCTAACAATGGGTGCAGCTAAAACATGTGAACTCAATTTGGAGGGTTGTCTACATACGTTTTGCCATACAGTGTAATAACATAACAAAAACTATGAAGAAATTATTGACAAACTAATCACACAGTTGGTGCTTTTTTTATTTTTTTAATGAATTTTTTCCTCCTGGGTGACTTTTCTATCAGCTTGTTTGCTATTCATATGCTTTAAACACTTCATTACAGATACAAGTTTCCAGTTCAAATTGAACTTTATCAGAGAGGGTACATTAATCTTTTTGTAAAAACAGTATTTCACACAACATAGCAAATGAAAATGACTACAGAGTTTTAAAAATGGCATGAATAAAGCTTCAGGGACTGTCATGTCTTGTACAGGATCATAAGGGTTGTACCCCATCATCAGGGCTTTTTTGAATCTTAACTAGGTCAGTCCAGGTCCAAGAAAGAGAGCACAAAATAATCATGAACTCTGTAAACCTTAAAAAAAAAAATAGAATTGAAATAAAAAAGGAATTGGGCCTAGTCTGCCTTTACCCAGTTCTTGGCAGCTAATAGATTACTGGCATAACATTTGCTAAAAAGTTGAAGACACTGTGCATTGTGGCATGAAGGAGTGGTCCAGCTCCCCAAACCTGAAACAGACAGATACAGGCACAAGTTCAACACAATACATGATTTTTTTAGTTTCATGGGAAACACTTCCTAAGGCACAGCTGTTTCCCTTGTACTGGACCTTACTGTATTTAATATTCTGCAATGAGTCTACCTGAGCACTCGGAGTTTAAGTAGCCACATGCTATAGGCAAGACATTCATCCACCCAAAGGAAAATGCAACAATGTGGTGCAAAGGATTGTAACCTCAAGAGACTAAATTTGATTTTTATAGCACAGGGCAAATCAACCCCTACACAGCAGACAGGTCACATCTGAAAAGATTCTGGTGGTATCATCATGTTTTGTGCACACATTTCAACATCAGTGACTGATAATCTTGTCAGGATTAATGGAAGTAGGAATGGGCCAGAATATATAAAAAAGTGGATCAAATCCTGATACTCTCTGCCAGAAAAGTAAAACTAGGAAAAAAGTTTATATTTAAAGAGAAATCATACTTTCAGAGGGTATAGTGGATTAAAATGAAAAAAACTAGATATGTATGAATGGCACAGTTGTAATCCTGTCCTTTTCCCCATTTAAAATCTATGACATGACCTCAAAATTACTCTTTGCCATTGTTTTCCACTAACTTGACATAGCATGATTTGGTTTACTCCTTTACTATGTGCAAAGATTAAGAAATGTATTAAAATTATCACTGTCTGCTACAGCTGACAGAGACTGTTCACTAAAATATTAATCAGAGGCATGAAGGTTTTAGCTTTTGCAATTGTTATAATTATTTTCTTACTAATCTCTGCTTTTTTTGGAGGAGATGTAGGACTGTATGACTCGCATATTTAATTTACTAATCAAATACTTACAATTCCCAGCATGTAAGGTGCTTAAATATGACAAATGGTATAACAGCTGAATAATTTTAAGGTACAGCAGTACTGAAAGGTATTTAAGTTTGTCATATGTTCCTTTTCGTAAAACACATTGTGTAAACACATGTCAACAAATGCTGACATTGGAGAGGTGGCTCTTTGGCTAAGGATCTGTGCTGGTGTCTGGAATGTTGAAGGTTCAAAACCTGTTACTTGCAGAAGGGGTCCTGTTCCATTGGGCCATTAAGCAAGAACCTTAACCTGAAAATTGCTCCAGGGGCGCTGTACAATGCCTGAACCTGCGCTCTGACCTCTAAAGGTTATGTGAAAAGACAATTTCCTCACAGGGATTAACAAAGTATATCAAATTTAAAAAAAAAACAGTAACAACTACAAAATCAAAAGAAGCACTGACCAACTTGGGAAACAATAAATAACAGGGAGCTACCAAGCAGAAGAAATACATAATAAATATTATGTTGTAATTAAATCCTGCAAACACTGAGTGTAAAATAGGAAGAAACCTTGGACAGGATGCCAATCAGTGCAGGATCTACCAATGCAAATGCAGACAATCTGGAATTATCACATAAACTAACCTGCACATCCTTGGGCATATTGGAGGACACCTGGAGCATCCCAAAGTAAACCCATGAAGACATGGGAAGAATGTGTAAACTCTAGTCAAACAGCATCTGGACATGGGATTCAAACCAAGGATGCTGGATTTCTAAAGCAGCAATGCTAACCACTGTGCCACATATTACATAAAATAAATAAATGTAGGAGCTTCTCAAACTAGAGTGTGAGAGTTCCTTCTGGGATTGACTGATATCAATTAATCAAGTACATTTTTTCTATATCTCAGTCAGAAAATGGTATTTGAAACAGCTTCACAAAGTTACAATTTAAACTTTGTTACAGAAGTTAGTTTTCTTTATATAGTGTTCAAAAAGATGTGACAATAAAGTCTTACCTGTAGCATTTGCTGCCAACATTGGAACAGGCCTTTTGCAATTTGCTTTCAAAGCACTTTAGTGGTCATCATCTGTAATAGAGAAATTGTGTGCACTGTCATTAAGTTAATTAGATTCAGTACATTTGAGCAACTTTGCTCCAGATCATCCTTCATAATGTGTGTAACCTTTTTTTGAAGTGTGTTTCTTTGTCTGACTGGAAAATGTCACTTTATGAGCAGCTTCAAATCATTCTATAAGCAAGTTTCATCAAATATTCAGTTAAACAATTTTGTATTGGTACAGTGGATAACATTACTGCCTCTCAGATACAGTGTCCTGGGTTCATATCCAACACCTGTGCCATACTCATATTGAGTTTGCATTCTGTCCACATGTACATGGGCTTTTCTTAAGATACTCTAGTTTTCTTCCTTCATCTCTAAAGATGTACAGGTTAGGTTACCTGGTGATTCCAAATAGGCTTTGTATGACTGCAGGTACCTAAATGAACTGGTCCTGTAATAGACTGGTACCTGTCCAGGGGTATTTTATGCCTTGCACCTAGTGCTGCCAGGATAGCATATGGCCCCTTGCAATACTGGATTGGATTAAGTGGGTTTGAGAATATGATGTTATACTACAGTGTTGACAATGTTCTTTGACAGATGAGGAATTAACGATGACTGCCGATGCCCACAATGTACCAAGCTGAATTCTCTATTATATACCTGCAGGCGAACACAGGAACTTCAGAGAGTCAGAGTCAAATTATCTGTTGCAATTTTAATACCCACCACTGTATATGGAATAAAATGCAATGAAAAAGTACAGTTGCAACAGGTAGGTAGACCTGTGTTTTTAACATATTTCTGTCTCTTTTAACCAACCTCTAAATTGAAAGTTGATAACAAAGCAAAGATGAGCAGCTGTTGTTACATTAAACACTAAAATGAAATACAAAAAACTGCATGTAGCTAGCACATGACCTTCTTCATATTTACAGCATGAGTACAGTATATAGCATGAGTTTACCAAAATACTGTATATGAAAGATACAAGACCACTTGGTATATTTTTCACATTTAGCCCATTATAATGGAAAATCTATTCATTTTTTTAATCCATAGCTTATTTCTGTAACTAACCATATGAAATATTTGGACTCTCATTTTTGCTTAACTTTGAACCTCTAATTAATATATCAATTCACTTTTAACTTTGTGAATTTTTAATTAACTCTGTTATGCATGTGTGTCTGGGGTCCCCAGACAAGTTCAACTGAGGTAAGCAATGCCACTCTGGAACGAGAGGGGGAGCTGTTGCTACTGGTATTCTGTCCTTTTTCCACAGGACAGAGAAGATGCCCAGTGAGGGCAATCCCACCCACCTGTGACTTCTGAAACAATTCCCACCCCTTTCAGCCAATCTGTCATATAAACTGACTGCACAGAAAGGTGGTGTTTTTAGGCATCATTGTTATCCCTAACTTCCCCAACTGGACACTCTCACATCATTGGCTGAGCCTTGATATCCTGTCCATACCACAAACTAGAGCAGTGACAAGACACAGCCTTAACAGAGTCCAACATCTATAGTGAACAAATTCAAATTAATACTGAGAATTCTAACAGCTCACATTGTGTTCATATATGTAACAAATAACACGCAAGATCAGCCCTGTTGGGAACTGTAGTAGGAACACTTTTCCTAAATACAGTTAGGTCCATAAATATTTGGACAAAGACAACTTTTTTCTAATTTTGGTTTTGTACATTACCACAATGAATTTTAAATGAAACAACTCAGATGCAGTTGAAGTACAGACTTTCAGCTTTAATTCAGTGGGGTGAACAAAACAATTGCATAAAAATGTGAGGCAACTAAAGCATTTTTTAACACAATCCCTTCATTTCAGGGGCTCAAAAGTAATTGGACAAGTTAAATAACTGGAAATAAAATGTTCATTTCTAATACTTGGTTGAAAACCATTTGCTGGCAATGACAGCCTGAAGTCTTGAACTCATGGACATCACCAGATGCTGGGTTTCCTCCTTTTTAATGCTCTGTCAGGCCTTTACTGCAGCGGCTTTCTGTTGCTGTTTGTTTGTTGGCCTTTCTGTCCAAAGTTTAGTCTTCAACAAGTGAAATGCATGCTCAATTGGGTTAAGATCAGGTGACTGACTTGGCCATTCAAGAATTTTCCAATTCTTTGCTTTAATAAACTCCTGGGTTGCTTTGGCTATATGTTTTGGGTCATTGTCCGGCTGTATCATGAAACACCACCCAATCAATTTGACTGCATTTAGCTGGATTTGAGCAGACAGTATGTCTCTGAACACCTCAGAATTCATTCGGCTGCTTCTGTCCTGTGTCACATCATCAATAAACACTAGTGTCCCAGTGCCACCGGCAGCCATGCACGCCCAAGCCATCACACTGCCTCCACCGTGTTTTACAGATAATGTGGTATGCTTTGGATAATGAGCTGTTCCACGCCTTCTCCATACTTTTTTCTTGCCATCATTCTGGTAGAGGTGGATCTTGGTTTCATCTGTCCAAAGAATGTTTTTCCAGAACTGTGCTGGCTTTTTTAGATGTTCTTTAGCAAAGTCCAATCTAGCCTTTCTATTCTTGAGGCTTATGAGTGGCTTGCACCTTGCAGTGCACCCTCTGTATTTACTATCATGCAGTCTTCTCTTTATGGTAGGCTTGGATATCGATACACCTACCCCCTGGAGAGTGTTGTTCACTTGGTTGGCTGTTGTGAAGGGGGTTCTCTTCACCATGGAAATGATTCTGCGATCATCCACCACTGTTGTCTTCCGTGGACGTCCAGGTCTTTTTGCGTTGCTGAGTTCACCAGTGCTTGCTTTCTTTCTCAGGATGTACCAAACTGCAGATTTTGCCACTCGTAATATTGTACCAATTTCTCGGATGGGTTTTTTCTGTTTTCACAGCTTAAGGATGGCTTCTTTCACCTGCATGGAGAGCTCCTTTGACCGCATGTTGTCTTTTCATAGCAAAATCTTCCACATGCAAGCACCACACCTCAAATCAACTCCAGGCCTTTTATCTGCTGTGATATATGGCCAGCCGTTCATCCTGGCCAGTACCCCCAGGCAGCCAGGTGGAGCTCTCCCTGCACCATGGAGGTGCCCCGAATACCAGCAGAGAATCATGGACAGTGGAGTTTTCCTTTACAGCCCTACTGGATACCTTGGGGGCCAACAGAGGACACTGCAGGGAGGCCCAGAGACTCATGCGTGCACTATAACCTGGAAGTACGTCTTAGTCACAGCGACAGAAGGAATGACGTACTTCCGGGATGAAGAAGAAGAGTTTGAGCTGGGTGAAAGGGTGGCAACGCGTCTGGGAGAGTGGAGGATTGTTTGATTATTGATTATTGTTTAGAATATTGATTTATTGAGTATTGTGGAGTGTAGGTGCTTTGTGCACATTGTTATTGTAAATAAACCATTATTTGGACTTTTACCTGGTGTCTGATGATTGATCCGAGGGTTGAAGGGAACGAGAGCGCCCCCTATCTGTCACACTGCTTAATTGATAATGACATAACGACGGACTTGCCCACACCTGCCCATGAAATAGCCTTTGAGTCAATTGTCCAATTACTTTTGAGCCCCAGAAATGAAGGGATTGTGTTAAAAAAATGCTTTAGTTGCCTCACATTTTTATGCAATCATTTTGTTCACCCCACTGAATTAAAGCTGAAAGTCTGCACTTCAACTGCATCTGAGTTGTTTCATTTAAAATTCATTGTGGTAATGTACAGGACCAAAATTAGAAAAAAGTTGTCTGTGTCCAAATATTTATGGACCTAACTGTATGTGGACCACCATGACACTGAATAGACGTATTAACTACAATATCCCAACAATGGTAACTGCTTGAAACATCTCTGTTCGGATCTCCTCGGGCCACCATAGTAGTTTCAGCAACAGTGATGGGATCCCCCATCCAACAGAAGGGTATGCCCATTGTGAATGTCCATAACAAACACCCTGCTCAAACCTGAGGAGGCTTATAAGTGTACCAAAACACCATGGTCAAATGTCACTGACAGACTTTGTATTTATTTTGCCTGACCAGAGGCCATATGTTTTGGACACTCTTGTGAACATGGGATAGAGCTGTTAACTAATCACCACTTGGTAGTGACTCGGGAATACTAAAGAAGCAGTTAGGATGTCCTGGGAATGACTGGTTGAGGCTTCCGTTCATGATGAGTTCACCTTCTAGAGTACCTCCAAGAGAACGTCCCATATGCTGAGTAAAGACAGGGGCATTGAGTCTGAATGGACCTTGTTCAAGACTTCAATTATGGAAGCAGCTTCTAAAAGCTGTGGCCTTAAGGCAGATGGTGGAAACCCTAGCACCCAATAGCGGACAACAGAGGTAAAGGAATCTGTCAGACTGAAGAAGGTGGTCTTTTGGTAAATGCTTTCTGTGGGATTTCCTGACTTGGTTGAAAGGTACTGACAAGCCCAGAGGACTGCTACAAAAGTGTTTCCTGTAGAAGCTTGACCATGGGAGTAATCTGGAGTGGTCATGGAGATGGACTACTGAGACTACTATTCGAAATGTAAAATAATTACAGGAGAAGGAGCTGGGGTGGTTTTGTGATAGTGGCCCTCCAAACTCACAAACTTAAAGCTGCACATATAAAACTTAAAGTAGAAAAAGCAAGTTTCTGTCACATAAAATGTAATTAGCGTTTTTTTGAAATTTGAGTTCAGTTGCTGTGAATAGTATGTTTGAAAAATTTGAATTTTAAAATCTTAACAGCCTGAGCTTAGTACTGAACTCAAAATTCACACAAGTCTTTCTTTCAAAGTTCTAAATGCATATGGCAAATTTTGTGAAGCACTGAACAATTGGTCAACTGTTGTTGCTATTGCTACAGACTTTAAAAGTTTGGATCTGAAAGATGGAATTAACCCAAAACCAAATCAATTTTAAAGATTAATGAGTTCAAGTTATCCACAACGTTTAATAGGAATTGGTCCTTTCGCCACAGAAACACAGATATACTGTACATCTTTTAAAAATGCTCAAAACATTATAGAAGTATCAAAAAATGTTTTCCTTTGAAAACTTGAAGCAGATTTTTTCATTAAAACAATACTTCCTCCACATATGAAACATGGAGCAAGTAAAAATAAGTGCATAAAAATGCTACAAGGCAAAATGACCCTGTCATCTCACAGACTCACACCGTCCCTTTTATTCCACTGAACCTGAGGTCATCTGATCAAGGGATGGTGTCTAGCATCAGGGTGCCTGTGGATGATAGTCTCATAATAATCACTCCTCATGTCTGATATAAAAATCCTTAAACTCGGGAATCTGAAAAATTGCACCAAGCCATTTGTACACTGATTATAAGCAGCTGATTATTCTACTACATTCAAAAAAGACACTCCATCCATTCTTCCATCTTCCAAACCCACTTTTCCTGAAGGTCGAGTTGCAGCTGGACATCCTATATTACAGTACACCTGAGCACAGTCCATATAAACTAGTCTAAAGATGTAGATTTCTGACCATCAGGTGAATACAGCAACTGATACGTTTCTTTGAATTTGTGGGATGCAAATGAGTTTTCAGTTTGTCATTTAGTAATTGGCTACTTTTGGAATTTGCCAAGATTATACAGTATGTACATTTTTAATTCTTTTTTTTTTTTTTTTTTTTATATTTTTATTTTATTAATTTTCATTGTAATCATTCCATACAAACAGATCCATTTATAACCCAACAAATTTGAAAACAAATCAAACCCCATCCCTGAGAAGGAGAGCTTAGCTAAAGGAAAATTTCTTTAAGCTTTTTAATAAGGCAACATTAGACAAAAGAAGGGGAGAAGTAAATATCTATATAAATAAGAGATGGAGAAGGGAGTTAAATACAATAATAGTTAATTCTCTTATTCTAAAATAATATTGATTAAATCCTGCCAAGTTTTGAAAAAATTTTGTACAGATCCTCTAACTGAAAATTTGATTTTTTCCAATTTCAAATAATATAAAACATCAGTTTCCCACTGACTTATAAGAGGAGAATTAGGATTCTTCCAATTTAACAAAATAAGTCTGCGTGCCAAGAGTGTAGTGAATGCAATCACCGTTTGTTTGTCCTTCTCCAATTCAAGTCCATCTGGAAGGACACCAAACACAGCTGTTAGTGGGTTAGGAGGGATTGTGATACTAAGGCTGTCTGAGAGGCACTTAAAAATTTTTGTCCAAAATGATGTTAGTTTGGTGCAGGCCCAGAACATGTGACCCAGTGAGGCAGGAGCTTGGTTGCAGCGCTCGCAGGTTGGATCCTGGCCTGGAAACATTTTGGACAGTTTTAAGCGAGACAGATGAGCTCGATATATAATTTTTAGTTGAATAATTCTATGCTTTGCGCATATAGAACTCGAGTGAATTCTCTGCTTTGCTACCTTCCACTCCTTTTCTGATATATTGATTAAGAGATCTTCTTCCCAATGTCCTCTTGGATCTTTGAAAGGTAGGGACTCTAATAAGATTTTATATATTGCGGAAATAGTGTTTGTTTCCTCGGAATTGAGCAGTATTTTTTCCAGCATTGTGGAGGGTGCAAGGTGGGGGAAATCGGGCAATTTCTGTTTAACAAAATTTCTAATTTGAAGATAGTAAAAGAAATGTGTAGCTGGGAGGTTAAATTTTGAACGTAATTGTTCAAAAGATGTAAATATGTTGTCTATATAAAGATCTCTGAGCATTTTAATCCCAAAACTTTTCCAGGTATTAAAAACTGGATATACTTGCGAAGGTTGAAAGAGGTGGTTCCCTTGCAAAGGTGCCACTGATAAAAGATTTTCCATCTTAAAATGCTTCCTAATTTGGTTCCATATTCTGAGTGAGTAAAGCACAATTGGGTTATTAGTATATTTGCGATAACTTTCATTTATTGGAGAGCAAAGCAGGGAATATAAAGAAGTACTACAGGATTTTACTTCTATTGCAGACCAAGCCTGTGTATGTGCATTTATTTGTGTCCAGGTTTTTATGGCTTGTATGTTTGCTGCCCAGTAATAAAACTGAAAATTAGGTAAAGCCATGCCACCTTCTGCCTGAGGTCTTTGTAGGGTCGCTCTTCGGATACGTGGGTGTTTTGAGTTCCAAATGAATGAGGTTATTATTGAATCTAACTGTTTAAAAAACGATTTATTGATATATATTGAAATGTTTTGAAATAAAAAGAGAAGTTTAGGAAGGATATTCATCTTAACACTGTTAATTCTTCCGGCTAGAGTGAGATGAAGGGTTGACCATCTATGCAAGTCTTACTTAATTTTTTCCATACAGACGCCAAAATTTTGTTGATAAAGAGCTTTATGTTTACTTGTGATATTTACCCCTAGGTATTTAAACTGGTCTGCTATGGTAAAAGGTAGGGTGTCTAATTTAATATTATATGCTTGTGAGTTCACTGGAAAGAGTATACTTTTATTCAGATTAATTCTAAGACCAGATATCTTTTGAAATTCTGTTAGTGCTGTTAAAACAGCAGGGACAGTGTTTTCTGGGTCCGATATATATAAGACCATATCATCTGCATATAGAGAAATTTTCTGTTCCAGTCCTTCTCTGACAATCCCCTTTATCTGATGAGAATTTCGGCAGTGAACCGCCAGTGGTTCAATAGCGATTGCAAACAACAGTGGCGACAAGGGACATCCTTGTCTGGTACCACGTTCTAGTTTAAAGTAGTCTGAGCAAATTTTATTAATACAAACTGAAGCTTCTGGACTGGTATACAGTAGTTTAATCCAAGCACAAATATTCGGGCCAAACCCAAATTTCTCCAATGCAGTGAAAAGGTAATTCCATTCGATCATGTCAAATGCCTTTTCTGCGTCTAATGATAGTAATATCTCTGGGGTGTTTGATTTTGCTGGTGAATATATAACATTAAACAAGCGTCGGAGATTTGAAGATAGATGTCGGCCTTTAATAAATCCAGTTTGATCTTGTGATATTACCGAGGGCAGCACTTTCTCCATCCTTCTAGCTAGGATTTTTGAGAGTATCTTAACATCATTATTCAGGAGTGAAATTGGTCTATATGATGCACATTGTAACAAGTCCTTATTTTGTTTAGGAAAGACGGTGATTAATGCTTGTCGAAATGTTTGAGGTAGTATTTGGTGGTCTTTAGCTTCTGTAAATGTTACCAATAAGAGTGGAGCTAGCTGAGTGGAGAATTTCTTATAAAACTCTACGGGGTAACCATCAGGGCCTGATGATTTCCCGCTTTGTAGTGACTTTATAGCGTCTAGTAATTCTGTTAGCGTTAGAGGTTTATCTAGTTCCTCAGCACTTAAAGCATCTATTTGTGGTATTTGTGAATTATCCAGAAATGCATTAGATTGCGTGTTGTCTTCTTTGGGCTCAGTGGAATATAAAGACTTATAGTAATCTCTAAATGTGTGCATTATTTTATTATGGTCGATGATTTCTTCTCCATTCTTGTTGGTGATTACTGGTATTGCATTGTGAACTTCTTGTTTATGAATTTGTTGAGCTAAAAGCTTATTAGCTTTTTTCTCCGTGTTCATAGTAATGCTGTCTAGACTTATAAATAAGTTGTTCAGTTTCTTTAGTTGTTAAGATGTTAAGTTCTGTATGCAAGGCCTGCCTTTTCCTGTGAAGAGCTTCACTTGGACGCCTGGCTTGTTCTTCATCTATTCTAGTAATTTCATTTCTTAGCTCTGACACTTTCTTGGTTTCTAATTTATTTCTATGGGAAAGATATGAAATAATCTGGCCTCTTAGGAAGGCCTTTAGAGTTTCCCAGAGTGTTCCTGCAGAAACCTCTGTAGACGTGTTTGTCTCTAGGAAGAAGCTGATTTGTTTGGATATAAATTCTGTGCAGTTCTCGTCTGCCAATAAAAGAGGGTTAAGACGCCATCTGCGAGGTGAGTACGAGGGGCTTATTGATTTTAGCTCCAAGACTAGAGGGGCATGGTCAGAGATAACAATTGTGTCATATTTGCATGATTTAATCGTAGGCAGGAAATTATTATCTATAAAAAAATAATCAATTCTTGAGTAGCTATAATGCACTGGTGAGTAGAACGAGTATGTTCTTGAGTTTGGGTTAAGAAACCTCCAGGGGTCTGATAAGCTGTGATCATTTAAAAACTGTGTAATTATCTTTGCAGTACATTTTTAATTCTTGAATATTTTGATGTTTTAACATTTAGTTTACATGACAACGAACACAACTTTTGCATAATTTGTTCCTCCTGTTTATACGGGTTCCTTTGTACACTTGTACTAAATGTCTCAGTCGCCTTGCTGTCAATCTCATGGTTTTCAATCTGACAGATACACTTCTGCTCAAAATATAATTATACAAGTAAAAAAAAGAGCAACATTCATGGGTGGGCCATGAGGGCTGCAAGATGTAATTCCAATCATGAACTCGAAATATATTTTATGACAGTTCCAACTGATATATCATTTATGAAATTATGATTTATCTAGCTCCCCCACAGCCCTGCTCAGGATAAAGCCTGTTTAGAAAATAAATGCATTGATACGTATTTCGTAAGATTCTGGATTCTTGAGGTTTCTTACTTTACTAACTGCAAGTCAACGATGGAGCAAACAACTAGGTCAACGGATAAACCTTGTACTATTTGCACGTGGTTAAATTTCCCAACACAACAAATCTTTTAGCGGATATGTATTCACAAAGTAATCTCTACGTTGGTAAAACATTAAACCTGACTCGTTAGAATAAAAGATGGAATAAGACTTTCAATATAATGACACAGTCCATTAAAACCAATAACTTAATTCCAATTAAGATGCCCACTTAAACGACAACACACTGTCTCTGCATCCCACTGAGATTGAATAATACAGTGGCATGACTCCTCAATACGGAAGCATATTACCTCAACGTACACTCAAATTAAATAAACTAACGAACAAGTGTGAATATTTAATACCACTTGCTGATTCAGAGTTATTTAGTTACAAACAAATAAATACTTTATCGCAGATATGAGTTAGTAATTCCTACATCACGGATACAGACTCGTACTGTTTTAGCTGGTTAGTTTGTCTTCACTTCCATTTTTGATAGCTTTCGTATTTAGGGATTTTGTCAATGTAACGTCATCTTTTTTCTTATGCTGGGAGTTGTAGTTTTGGAAATGACATTTCAACAACGGCGGCATACATGCACACCAACCTTAAAAAACCCATCATCCATAATGCACTGGTCTTGAAGTTTATTGGTGCGAAGCGGAGTTTAGAAGGCGGGTTTCAACGCTCCCCTGAAACCCATTAGTGCCTGCTGGTGGAGAGAGCTATGAACGCAGATGGGCGCGTTATTATAATAATACTAAAGCTTTAGGTTAGCGCTTTCATTTGCACCTAGCTGTAACTGACAAAGCGCAAAATAGTGACTTTGCAGCTATCACAGGCAAGTTGGATAATTAAGAAGAAATCTTTTCCGTTGCTGAACAGACCCCGACATCATTTAATTATTAATAATGGTCATTCGCATTTTTGTCGCTTCTTCATCTGGTTCTTTAGCGGTAAGTGTTATCCTGGAAAAAGCGCTTGTTGCTGCAGGTATATATTTAGTGCTGTTTATGTACAACTTTAGGTTATGACTATTGTATTTTTTCTCGATTTGGTAAGTGTTTCAGTTGTGTTCTCTGCCCCGAGTGCAGTTCATTTTCAGGATGTATGTAATATAGTTGTGTATATAATCCTCGACAAATGTAGGATTATAATATGGTAGGCGTTCCGTTGTAAATATGATGAAGCATTCCTGTATGGAGACAATGCATAAGAGTCGTGCACGATACCCCTTGTTATGTATAAAAATCATTTTATATTGACATTAGAGTTGATTTTTTTAAGTGTTCACTTTTAACATGATATTATCTTTTCCTTAAACGCGTTGCGCATTCCTGAATCGTGTTCCCTTATGCATTTTGTTTATTAAACAAAATTTGAATCTTTTGTTAAATAAAATGTACCGCTTTCTAAATTGTGCATTCGTAAATGCCGTCGCACTATTCTACGACGCTGTTTTGCAAGAATGAGTAAAAGAATTGTATATTATGCGTTTCTTTTTTTCCTCAGCATTGTGTAGTCTAAAATGTTTATTTACAAGGATGCAACTGCGTACCTTCAGGTGAATATAGTATTTTCTGGAATTCATCGCGTAACTGGAGGTGCTCCAAGGTGAACATTTATCCTGAAGTGCCACTCCCCGCTGTCATAATTTCTAATTTAACTGGACCGACAACTTCAGCAGGTTTACGCCAGCAGGCGTATCGCGTATATTGCGAAACCTATTACTTTTGTACCACTGTAATCGTGGCTCTTTTCTGAAATATAGTTGCGTACAGGGTTAATGGTATTTGCAAAATACCTTAATTACAACAAGTACGTTAAAACGTTAGATTTCAATCATCATGATTTGTATTTAACAGCCTTAATGGCATGTTCTCGTTTAACTTGTCTCGGCGGTTGGGTGTGTTCACTATCACACCCATGGAGGCTTTTAAAAAATTCTTATCTGTTGACTGTTGAACGAACACAGCCAGCTACGACAGGAACCATCCTGTAAACTTGGGGGATGGTTTTAAGAGATATTCTAGGATTAATAATTAATACAAGTTGTTAACAGAGGCTAAAATCCTACTCGCTTCCGGCAGTGCAGTCTGCAAAGTGGTTTTTGATCGAAATGGATGTGGTAGTAGCCTTTTTTAAATGATCAGTTTCATGAGGATTGACGACGAGAGTTTGTAATATTATTATTATTATTATTATTATTATAATAATTTTTTTTAAAGATTTATTGATATATTTTTGACAATATGGTCACAGTTGGAGGGCACAAAAGAGCTCAGTAGGAGTCAATTTATAGGTGACTTATGCAGTATTTACAACTGTATGAAAGTTTTGCCCTGCTTACGCCATACAATCAACAGCATTTACCATCATAAATTGTAAACTGTCACTTTAACATGCCAGCTAACTGCAAAATAAACACTATGTAGTATTATAATCTGCTTGTGTCTTTTTGTTCAAACTTTTCACTAAATCAATTTGCTATAATTTTTAAAATACCAGGGAAATTCGCAATATGAAGTGAAGTAAGGTATTTAGACTGCCCCCAAATAAATCTTCACAATATTTCAAGGGACACTCACAGTTTATTACATGTATCATCTTTTCCCGCTTGTTTAACGTAGGCTTACTTTTTTTTGGTTTAAGCAAATGTGCAAGGTAAATGATCTGCATTCTTCCTGTTTAAGAATATAATAAGTTCATCATGACTGATCTGTCTTAGGCATGCAACATTTGCTTAAGAAACAGTGTTTTTAGTTGCAGGAGAATAAAGAATTTTACTCTATATACAGTTTATACATTTTGTTAAATTCAAAACTGAACAAATTATTAGTAACACAACATGTTTTGTATCTAGTACTACTGTCTCTTGCTGTGGCTGGATTTTTAGATATTAAAGTTTGAAAAGCTACTGCTTTGCTTGCAACAAGACTAATAACCAAACATATCCATGTAATACAGTTCAGGGTTTTGGGGTCCAGCAGTCTATCCCCATAGCTTGGACTGCAGGGCATCTCTAGGTCCACTCACATACTGTGCCTATTTAGATTTGCCAGTCAACTGAACATGCACATCTTTGGGGATATTTTTGATAAACCTGCAAAGAGTGTGTCCCTACAAAGGGGAGGTGTCTATACTTGTTTGGAAAAATCATACGACATAGGGTGTGTTTTGGTTTTTATTAGTAAAATATCCTTTTCTGAGTCTGTGGCATAATTTTACTTTATAGCAGTTTGCAGCACTTAAATGCCTTCAAGGCTAAAAATGGTGTTGCATGAATTTTACCAACAGTGCTGTATGAAGTGAAAGCTATTTATAAACCTTGAGTAAGTATGTTGTAGCAATCCCTTCAGAAAGAAGAATTACATTGTAACTAGAAAGTTGTTAATTTGATTTGACCTCATTAATGTTAATTTGATTTGACCTCAAGAAGCAAGAGAAAATTTTGTCTCATGTATAATTAGGAAAATTGTAATAGACTACATAGGTTTAGCAGATTTTCCCCATATTTGACCTTTCTGAAAAGCCAATCGAGAAGGAGGTTGAAACAAAGCATATAACTTAATTTACTTACACTTTTAGTAGACATTTGATACGCTTCCTCTTCCAAACATTACATTTAAGGCTAGACATTATGGATGGCAATTGTGCACTGCACGTCATGATGCAGAAATTTGACAGTTCTGGGCGTGTGACTTATGCTACATTCAGGCGTTGTGGGAGAGATGAATCTCCCACTGGGGTAATTTCACATAAATTCTTTTTATGTGCTAATGGAAAAATTCAGAGGTGATTTTGTTTTACCCAGTTTTTAAGTAGTGATATCACTTTTACCTTGTGTACAATAGCACATTAGTACAGCTTAATTAATGAAAATTAGTAAAAGAGGTAGGAGGCACAAATAAATTTTCAATTCTCAGTAACTAACCATAAATTCCTGGTTCAAGTGTGTGGTAGAAATCAACATCTTACTTAAAGAAAGCAGGCAAGAGAAAAACTGTTCATTGTATCTTTTAATTACTCCTTGGCAAAATGCCTTAGAGGGAGCATTCTTCAAAAGTAGTCTGTTACAGCATGGTCAGAATGATCACAGAATGAAAGCAGAAGCTCAGACTCATAGATAACTGAACTTGCATAACAATGCTGATTAATGCTTAGTCTGATTGGTTAAAAGACATGAGGTGTTTAGCATAAATCACAACCAGCCTAAATAAAAGTCTTTCTCCTTTATATCCTTGTTCCTCAATATTTTTTAGTTTAGACATTACCCTTGAAACCTCAGTGTATGTGACAACTGTCCAGTTTTATTGTTTACAGGACATCTGCTGATCCCTTATCATACATTTGGTGTATTACATCAATCTGCTCCCAGTATATTCTTGTTTTTGTTGTTCACTTGACCTTTGCCTGGTTTCCTGATATGTTTGAACAGGTTTCCAACGTGTATTAACCCTTTTATACTTCTAAGATGACTATGTGAGCCCTATGTCATATTTTGCTTCCACAAGTGCATGGATGTACAATTCTGGTCATGAGTTTTTTGGTGATGAGTAAACCTGGCAGTGGCACAGGACAAGATATTATATAATTTTTAGGAAATTACCAGCTTGGTGTAAATATGAACAAAGTCAGAAAATTGTCAGATGAAGCACACAAAGTGTGTGGCATTTCTTACATTACTCATAAAAGACACACTTTACAAAAAGTTCTCTGAAATTATAAAAATGTAACATTTAAAAAAGGGACTGAATTATTGGCCAGTATTTGAAATAATGGGAGGTTGCCATCTTTAAAGTCAAGGAAAAATTGTCTGATTACCACCAAAAACAGATGTGTACAGCCTTTGTCACGCATGCATACCTATTCCTGAAAGAAGTAGTATGCTCCAGTGGCTTTGAAGAAGGAATAGAACAGTGTTCAGGAGCTTACAGTAGGTTTTAAGAACAGATAAATGCAGTTGTTTTTGTCTTTATATATGTTTAGCTTTGTATTTCACTGTTTTTTTTTCCGCTTTGTTCTGTAATGTTACTTGTGTCTTTCAGACATCTTTTTTTTTGCTGTGTAAAGCAGTAGTTTTAATAAATAGAATTAATGCAGCCACTTACTATGCTGCTTGCCATTGTGTCTTCATATAGAAAAGGGATAAGATCTCTGTCTGAATAAATCCCAGTAGATTCCTGTAATTGTTAACCAATAGTTTCTCCAGGATACATGAGTGAGAGAGGTTAGAGATTACATAAGAGAAGAATGCTACACCTGGGGTAAAGCAGTCTGCTAATCTGTTGACTCTGATATAGTGATTAAAGTTGTGGAATTTCCAAAAGATACCAAAGCTGGAGGAACAGAAAATATTAAAGAGGCAGTGAGATAAGAGAAAACAAGGCTTGGGTAATCTACTGAAATGTGCAAACACTGTGCAGTTTGGTACAGATAAGTGTTACATGCAGTTGCAGAGCAACACTGACCTATTGGAAGTAAACTCTAAACATTATTTACACTGTGGTGGATGAGAATGCAGTTAATCAATTAATAGAAGCAATATAAAAAAACTCAGTGTTTGGTCATGTTTTAAAAAGTGTTGAAGGTAAACTGAGTCATATTATTGTTTATCTCTGTAAGACGTTATCTGAAAACATTATCTGACTTTTTAACCATTTTAACCTGTGAAGAGAAAAACTACCATGTACATCCACGATGTAAAGGACATTTTCTGCACTGATAGGGTATAGGAACTAAGTCTCATTGGTCCTGAACATTGAAGGCTTAGTGTGCACCTAAACAGGATTCTATTTTTAAAACTCTGCTTGGATTCCACTGTGAAAGCAATGTGCACATCAGAAATCAGATAAATACGTACTCCAAAAAAAATTGATATATAAAACTTGTCATATACACATTTCTATGCATTTTTACTTTTATAAATCGGTCATCTTGTAAATGTATGTGACCGTGCCTAGAAACTTGCACGTTTGCCATCCTGAAATACTCTTATACTGTATGGACCATGCTAATCAACCTCATACATACAGTGAACAGATCTACCTTTAAGGTGAGATAATTACAACAACAGAATTAATTCAAATAACAAAAATGTTGAAGAGTGCAAGAAAAAAATTATTGTCTCTGAAGTATTGGCATGCAAAGAACCTTTATTTGGTGACTTAAGTGTGGGTGTTAACAACAAGCACAAATACATTTAATGGCAACATTTTACTGCTGCCATGAATGCCATGAGCTCTACCAGCTGCACCATGTATGTCTTGGGCAAAGAAGCAGATCGCTCGTTGCAGGCAGAGTGCAAGTGCAATGGAAGAATAAGAAAGAACATCTGCACTCTCTGCTCTCGATCTGCAAATGGCATCTGTAATTGAGATGACATTTGTCAGTCTCATCTTAGCATCATAGATGAGTTGTGTGTTAATGGAATGTAACTGCTTATAGTTAACAAAAGTGACTTTATTCTTGCTAAATGCCCTTATTGTAGCAAGAGTGCAGTCGGTTGTGCTGGTTATGTTAAGAAAACCAGACACTGAATAAAATTGTTGATGTACACCCATACCATATAGAAATTGAATGTAGTACATCATTTGATTTATGACTTCTAGCACAGCAAGCATGATGCAGCGTGGCTGTGATATTCCTGACATGCTGGCAAATTCTGTCAGGTAGGTGCCTATAACCAGAAATCCAGTCATTGTTAAATTCTATATGTGAATAGGTGTAGCCCAATTTTGTCTGTTTTTCAGTGTCTTGCCCAACTCCTTACATAGTTCCAGGCTAATAAGCCAATCATCGTCATGGGCAAAAAAAAAATCCAGCTATCCCTAAAAGTTTGCTCCCTTTGTATATGACAATTTGCATACTCTTCAAGTAGTGCCATGTAAGCCATGCTGTGTCAGACCAGAAGGCTATGATTAGGTTATAGTGTATGTTTATATATAGCTTTCAGTGGGAGTGAATCACACATGTGCTTTTACTTAATGTAATCATTGACAACAAGGGATTGCATTGGTTTCTAGTCCTGAGAAGTGACAAAAGAAAACCAGTATAAACTGAGGAAACCCCAAGTTCTTCAGTGCAAATACATAGCATTGGTCCTGTTAAAAGGCAGCTACAATAGAATGTATACATCCTATTCTTCATTTTTGAGGTTTGATATGTTTGTCACATGAATAAACATTATAATAATGGCTCAGTTATATGAATTATTATACACACAAGTCGTCAATTAGCTAGTTTTGCAGCATTTCCTTGCTTCATCAAGGCTGTTCAATGTCACCACAATGATGGAGCTTTAACACATCTTTATTCCATGATTAAGTAAATTATCAGTATTATTAGTATATTAGTAGTGTTTGGCACGCTGTTGCAGAGAGAAAATACAAGAGATAAAAGAACAGCAAATTTAGAAAACTCCATCCTCAGTTGATCGACACTGAATATGTACTAGAGATCACCACAACCAGGTCTGAATTTAACTCTTTTTCCTATTAGAAATAATAGGGATAATTATTATGTATGAGGAGCAAGATCTAGTTGGCTTTTGGCTTGGAGACTGTGTTGATGTGAGATTAGGTCAGCTATCCAAACCATTAAAACCAAGACAGGAATAGTCACTCACACCACAACAGTCATTAAAAAATTTCAGGAATTTTACGCAGAACTATTTCAAGGTACTTCTGTTCCTTCAGTGATATTCAGAACATTTTAAATAGAATTAATCTTTCTAAACTGACAAAGGAGGATGTCACAATAGTTCTAAAGCATGACAAGACCCTATAGAATGTTCCAGTTATTGGCTAATATCTTTAATAAACTTAGACACCAGATGATTAGCTAAACATACGCAGAGGATAACCTCTGTCTACTTGTACACATTATAAATGGCAGCTCCAGTACAGCCTTACCCAACAAGTCTTACTAAGTCGAATATTTCTCACCCGTTTCCTATATCCATGGGGGCTAGACAATGATGTCCCCTCTACTCTTTAATCTTAGTTTTGAAATTCTGGTGGTGGACATTTGCTCTTATCCCTTAATCACTCCAGTATCTCTACATGGTACCTTCCATAAAACCAGTTTATGTGAGGACAGTGTCCTCCCCCAGTCACTTCCCCTGCCAGTTCCATGTCTGAAGACCTGTTATGCAGCAGCCACTATGCCATAATTCTTATCTAAAACACCCTTTGCAGGAATTAACTAAACTTGAGCCCATAAGTGGAAATGCACTTGAGAATAAATTGAAAATTTCTCCTCTTATAATGAAATTACTTCGGTAATTTTTTTTTCACTGTAACTAGTGCATAATGATAAACAATATGATGTGGCGTATTGTCTATAGTTCAGACACCTTGCGGCAGGTGCCTAGTTGCCCTATCCTTCTTTCCATTCGTTCGTCCATCCAGCCAATCTTAGTTTATGTTATAAAGACTTCTACATTGTTTTGTTTAGCAGACTATCATGTAGTAAAAGTTTTGCTGCCCAAGCTGATTTGCTGTTTTAAAATCTTTTACAGCATTTATGTTTGTAATGTATGTAACTGGTCATAGTTAAGTCCTACTTGAAATCCTTTTAATATTTTAAACAAATGGCGTACTTATTTGTGTATTTATTTATTTTTAGGGGTCCATTGAATTGCATTAGATTAATCTTAGACAAGGATGATAAAGAATGAAAAACAATTTCACCCGCCTGTGAACTGTTTGTTCACGTAGGAATTTCACAAGGCACACTGCTATTATGACATTTCGAAATTTGCGGTGAACAGTGCTATTTAAATTGCATTACATTTCAGAAGCAACTTTCTTCCTTCATGCCATATAAGGTTAATTTTTAAGTTGGGAGTCTTTATGAATGAAACTGGTGCTTGAACATTAGAACAATTGGTGAATTTTGTATAGTCAACATGTTATATTGAGGGTTAATGTATTTATTTAAAGAAACACACACAAAATAGCAAAATAGGATAATACGTGTAATATTGTAATAACCCCAGTAAACTGACCTTTCAGTTGGTATTAACATGCACTTGGTAGAATGTAGTTTTGATGTCAGCTATGTACATTATATTTAAAATTATGCATGACCTTCAAAGAACATCAATAAATGTTTACTGAGTGGATTTGCACTCTATGCTGACTTTACAATTTCTTGTGAGATTACTGCTATCAAAAAGAAATTTCTTGATAGCATGCCAATATGGATCTACCTTCAAAAAGTATAATGTTTAAAGTTCTGTCATTAAACTTTATTTTGGTGAATGATTTAAAGCACTAAACTAAAAGTGCACAGTTTATTATTTCATTCAATGTACATATAGAGTTTGATAATTTTAGAGCAAATGTGTTGCATGCTGTAGAGTCCAACACAGTTTTATGTTTAATGATAATTCTAATAGTTATATAATTAGCAGTCTGGACAAATACCCTAATGATAAATTATTAGAAACCTGTATCCCTTTTAGGAATTTTTGAAACTGCTTGTCCAGTTCAGGGTTAAAGCAGAGGCCATTTTGATTCCACTATGCACAAAGCAAGAACCAACGATAGCACTCCCTGTGAAGAATGGGTATCCTGTCTATCTCATTATTCATTATCTAGCTGTACTGGGCCAGCCATAGACTTTTCATATATTCGCCATACAGTGTAACATGCATATCTTCAGGATATGAAAGGAAACCAAAGTACAGGAAGAAACCAACACTGCTACAGGGAGAATGTGCAAAATCTTTACCCGCTGAGTTGGCCAGGAATTTGAACCAGATTCCATATTTAATGATACAGAATGTGGTAATTACAAAGCAAGAAGTAGAAAGAGGCAGCACCCTGGTACGATGTGTTGTGCTTACACTTCAAAGTGCTTGGATGTGGTAGTGCATGGCCATGCCATCAGTTGGTGCATGTTGTTTCCATGGTTGCTGGGCATTCTTAATTGTGACATGGTATAAGTACTTGTCTTTTTGCATATGCTATTAAACTATAGTGCAGCTCTCTAGCTAGCTTTCTTGGTATAAAGCATGCACAGATCATACAATTAATTAATTCAGTACTGCCAAGAAAGTCCGGTGACCCTAAACTTAGATATTCTGATTCAAATGCATATTGCTTAATGATAACTACAGTGCATGTGAATATATAGTATTCATGCATATATTTATTGACTATTTTTTCATATACTGTATCTTGTCCAATTTCTTCTCTTTAAGTTAATCTTTATGAAGATGGTGGGTGCCAGATATTTTTTTTAGGCTTTCATTATTTTTCCCTTCTGGAAATTTTATTGTGAATTGGACTGTATGGTGGTACATTTGTAACACTCTTACAGCTACAATGGACTGGATTTAATTCCAGGTTTGTTCATAATATATTTTGCATGCTTTCCCTGCTTTCCACATGTATTCCAAGGATGTGAATTTTAGATTAATTTGGTAAATATAAATTGGCACTGTGCAAATGTGTGCTTTATGTTCTGGCAAGGGGTTTCTTGACTAGTTCCTGCAATTATGAAGTACAGCCTCCATTTACACTAAATTGGAAAGTGGATACAGAAATTGGATGGATGGGTTGTTTTAAATATATCTGTGAACATTTTAAAATATTTTAATATTCCAGTTTATCTGTGCAAGCCCTTCAACCCATTGCTAAATTCATCACTGGGTTAATAAAGAGAGCATCTAGATACACAATGCATAGTCTCGAGAATTGCAGGAGGAGTAAGAAGCAGCTTAAAAAAAAAAAAACTTTTGGTGGAGACCAATTGTTCGTTAGTCAGCACTTTAATATGTACGGTAGATGAGCACAGAGATTGAATGAAAGGAGTCCTGCAAGTTTATTATTTTAGATCATCATCTCCACTTAAATACAAAGGGGGTTGTTACACCAAGTCCGTATCAATAGACTATGCTGAAACAGTTGGTGGTGATCGTGCCGAAGATGAAAACAGCAACTTACTGTACAATATCCCAAAGAATATCTACAACCATTAACAACGTCCAGTCTTACAACGCACAAATTACTGTAGAAAGAAGGATGTATCTAAGAAAGGTAATGTAGTGCATCTTCCACAAATAACATTCAACAACAAAGGAGATCTTAATATGCCATTCATATTAAAACGTTAACAGTTTCCGGTTAGAGTAGCTTTTGCAAAGACAATTAACAAATCTCAGAGCCATACATTGGAAAAAGTAGTTTTATTTAATAGAGAGAAAGAAACAAAATTCAATCACGGGCAGTTATACATTGCATTGATGCATATGTAACAATTCCCTTGAAAATAAAAATCTCTTTAAATTGAACATCCACATCCCCATACGAGATTGGCAGGACCGCAAAGAGGCTAGTGGCCGCGAAGGGGGGGAGGGGATTGGGCAAGTTTTAAAGTTTTACTTTTTTAAAATATTGCAAAATTTATTTAAAAAAATTTTAGAATAAGCAATTTTTTTTGCAATGATTCTCTTCTCTTTCTCACTGGTGAGAGTTGAATTCTGTTTTGTTGCTTTCCTTTTTTTTAACTTTTTGATTATTTTTTTCTTTTCATTTTTATTTTCTAGTTTTACTATGAAGTCACTTGTATAATTTCAACTTTCTTCTTCTTTCGGCTGCTCCCGTTAGGGGTTGCCACAGCGGATCTTCTTCTTACATATCTTTCTCTGCTCTGCATCTTGTTCTGTTACACCCATCACCTGCATGCTCTCTCCCGCCACATCCATAAACCTTCGCTTAGACCTTCCTCTTTTCCTTTTCCCTGGCAGCTCTATCCTTAGCATCCTTCTCCCAATATACCCAGCATCTCTCCTCTGCACATGTCCAAACCAACACAATCTCACCTCTCTGACTTTGTCTCCCAACTGTCCAACTTGAGCTGACCCTCTAATGTACTCATTTCTAATCCTATCCATCCTGATCACACGCAGTGCAAATCTTAGCATCTTAAACTCTGCCACCTCCAGCTCTGTCACCTGCTTTCTGGTCAGTACCACCGTCTCCAACCCATATAACATAGCTGGTCTCACTACCGTCCTGTAGACCTTCCCTTTCACTCTTGCTGATACCTGTTTGTCACAAATTACTCCTGACACACTTCTCCACACATTCCACCTTGCCTGCACTGTTTCACCTCTCTTCCACAATCCCCATTACTCTGTACTGTTGATCCCAAGTATTTAAACTCATCCACCTTCGCCAACTCTACTCCCTGCATCCTCACCATTCCACTGACCTCCCTCTCATTTACACACATGTATTCTGTCTTGTTCTTACTGACCTTCATTCCTGTCCTCTCTAGAGCATATCTCCACCTCTCCAGGGTCTCCTCAACCTGCTCCCTACTATCGCTACAGATCACAATGTCATCAGCAAACAACATAGTCCACGGGGACTTCTGTCTAATCTCGTCTGTCAACCTGTCCATCACCATTGCAAATAAGAAAGAGCTCAGAGCTAATCCCTGATGTAATCCCACCTCCACCTTGAATGCATCCGTCACTCCTACCACAGACCTCACCACAGTCACACTTCCCTCGTACATATCCTGTACAACTCTTACGTACTTCTCTGCCACTCCCGACTTCCTCATACAATACCACAGCTCCTCTCGAGGCACTCTGTCATATGCTTTCTCCAGGTCCACAAAGACGCAATGCAACTCCTTCTGGCCTTCTCTAAACTTCTCCATCAACATCCTCAGAGCAAACATTGCATCTGTGGTGCTCTTTCTTGGCATGAAACCATACTGCTGCTCACTAATCATCACCTCACTTCTTAACCTAGCTTCCACTACTCTTTCCCATAACTTCATGTTTGTGGCTCATCAATTTTATCCCCCGTAGTTACTACAGTCCTGCACATCCCCCTTATTCTTAAATATCGGCGCCAGGACACGTCTTCTCCACTCCTCAGGCATCCTCTCACTTTCCAAGATTCCATTAAATAATCTGGTTAAAAACTCCACTGCCATCTCTCCTAAACACCTCCATGCTTCCATGTCATCTAGACCAACGGCCTTTCCATTTTTCATCCTCTTCATAGCTGCCCTTATTTCCTTCTTGCTAATCCGTTGCACTTCCTGATTCACCATCTCCACATCATCCAACCTCTTCTCTCTCTTTCTCTTCATTCATCAGCCTCTCAAAGTACTCTTTCCATCTGCTCAACACACTCCCCTCGCTTGTGACTACGTTTCCATCTTTATCCTTTATCACCCTAACCTGCTGCACATCTTTCCCAGCTCGGTCCCTCTGTCTAGCCAATCGGTACAGGTCCTTTTCTCCTTCCTTAGTGTCCAACCTCTCATACGACTCATCATACGCCTTTTCTTTAGCCTTCGTACCTCTCTCTTCACTTTGCACCTGATCTCCTTGTACTCTTGTCTACTTTCTGTATCTCTCTGATTATCCCACTTCTTCTTTGCCATCCTCTTCCTCTGTATACTCTCCTGTATTTCCTCATTCCACCACCAGATTTCCTTTTCCGCCTCCCTCTTTCCAGATGTCATGCAAAGCACCCTTCTTGCTGTCACCCTTACTCCATCTGCTGTAGTTTCCCAGCTGTCTGGTAACTCTTCACTGCCACCCAGTGCCGGTCTCACCTCCTCCCTAAACTCAACCTTGAAGTCTTCCTTTTTCAACTTCCACAATTTGATCCTTGGCTCTGCCCTCACTCTCTTCCTCTTCTTGATCTCCAACGTCATCCTACAGACCACCATCCTATGCTGCTTAACTACACTTTCCCCTGCCACCACTTTGCAGTCTTCAATCTCCTTCAGATCAACTCTTCTGCATAGGATGTAATCTACCTGTGTGTGCATCTTCCTCCACTCTTGTATGTAACCCTATGTTCCTACCTCTTCTTAAAATACGTATTCACCACAGCCATGTCCATCTTTTTGGCAAAATCCACTATCCTTTGACCGTCTTCATTCCTCTCCTTGACACCATACCTACCCATCACCTCCTCGTCTCCACTGTTCTCTTCACCAACATGCCCATTGAAATCCACTCCAATCACCACTTTCTGTCCCTTGGGTACACTGTTCATCACTTTATCCAACTCACTCCAAAAATCTTCTTTCTCACCCATTGCACACCCAATTTGCGGTGCATATGCGCTAACAACATTCATCATCACACCTCCAATTTCCAGCTTCATAATCATTACTCTGTCTGACACTCGTTTCACCTCCAAAACACTCTTTACGTACTGTTTCTTCAGAATAACTTCTACCCCATTTCTCCTCCCATCCGATAGAACAATTTGAATCCACCTCCAATCCACTTAGCCTTACTCCCCTTCTATTTAGTCTCTTGCATACACAATATATCAACCTTCCTTCTCTCCATCATATCTGTTAACTCTCTCCCCTTACCAGTCATACTGCCAACATTGAAAGTTCCTACCCTCAGTTCCACTCTCTTTACTTTCCTCCTCTCCTCCTGCCTCCGGACACGTCCCCCCCCCCCCTCTTCTTCTCCTACTTCTTCTTCTTTTTCTTTGGCCAACCGTAGCCTAATTTCCGTCAGCACCCTGTTGGGTAACAGTACTGGTGGCGGTCGTTGTTAACCCGGGGCTCTACTGATCCGGTATGGAAATTTGTATTGTTGTCCGCATATTGATTTGGCAAAGTTTTACACCGGATGCCCTTCCTGACGTAACCCTCCCCATTTACCCAGGCTTGGGACTGGTACAAAGAAACGCACTGGTTTGTACATCCACTGTGGCTGGGTTTTGTATAATTTCAACTTGATTGTATGCAATGTTATTTTCTTCAAATCAAAAAAAAAATCCTAAGTTTTGTTAATATGTTCTCTGATTTGTTTTGTTAGATGTGACATTCGCTGTTGAAAAATATGCAGTAATTGGGGAAAATAGGGTGGATCAGATTTTTTTTTTTTTTTTTTAACTACATTGGAAAATGACTCATACAATTATGTTTTGCCTAGTTTTACTGTTTAAGCTGCTTTGAGGTGTAATGTATATGATTTTTATATCCTAGGTGGTAAATGTTGTTTTTCATCATCCGTGTAACGACCGTCTTATGAAGTGTTTACCAGTCGATAATAAAAGAAAATGTGATCATAATTGTGTACATTATTTTTAAAGATTTTTTTGATTACCTATGTAAATGTAAAAGAAGCAAAGAGCAAACATTATTTTATAATAATTCTCTTTTATATTAATGCCCATCAGTACAGTTGATCTCTTCAGAAATGTATAAGCTTACTATTTCCTCTTGTAATATATAGATCAAGAAAAGACAGCAAGATGTGGTGCGATTTCTTGAAGCAAACAAGATTTCATTTGAAGAAATTGATATAACCATGTTGGAGGACCAGAGAATGTGGATGTATAAGCACATTCCTAAGGAAAGTCTTCCTACACAAGGGAATCCCCTTCCACCTCAGATATTTAATGATGATCAGTACTGTGGGGTAAGTGTCACATAGGGATATGCTGGATAGAAGTACAGGTTAGATTGAGCCCGATACATTATTAAATGTGTTTCAATTTTTGTCAGACTGTTTCCACTTCCTAATACCAGTTAGTAGTTCTGTTAGGATTTGGCAGGATGAAACATGTTTAGTACATGTAAAGATTTGAGAGGCAGCCTGCTATTTCTGTATGTTTTATCCTCAGAATGTTTTTAGTTGTTTTATTCCAAAAAAGTGCTTCTGTAGTGATGTCTTTAGATTGATTCCACGGAGTAACAAATTGCTCTTTATTAGATCATTCATTCATCTATCCATCCATTATCCAACCTGCTATATCCTAACTACAGGGTCACGGGAGTCTGCTGGAGCCAATCCCAGCCAACACAGGGTGCAAGGCAGGAAACAAACCCCAGGCAGGGCACCAGCCCACCGCAGGGCACACACACCCACATACCAAGCACACACTAGGGACAATTTAGGATCGCCAGTGCACCTAACCTGCATGTCTTTGGACTGTGGGAGGAAACCGGAGCACCCGGAGGAAACTCACGCAGACACGGGGAGAACATGCAAACTCCATGCAGAGAGGACTCGGGAGGTGAACCCAGGTCTCCTTACTGCGAGGCAGTAGCGCTACCACTGTGCCACCCTTAGATCATTCAAGTAAGAATTTTACTGCTCTCTGTACATGTGACAATAATAACCCTATAATTCATGTAAAATATTCTAAGAGCTAATTTTTTTTTTTCCAGTGCAAAATATTTGCTATCTCTGTTGGTATATTGTCACTGCTTATTAGACCAGTAGAATAATTTTGATTAAGTTGAGTTTTGAGTGGTCCTCAAGCTACTACGGTCTGTTTATTCCATGTTTCTATGGCTCTCAGTGAAAAGAACATCTTTCTAACAGTGTAAAATATTTCCTTGACTGGTTTCCACCTGTGTTCCCATTTTCTTGCTAAGGGTGGGTGGTATGGTCAAAAATATATATCTTAATATAATAAAACAGCACAGTATAATCTGTTTGCATAAACGTTTCAGTCTGAATCCATTTTTCAGGTGCTTCTTTTGGCCCAGTTACATAGGTTTTCGTAAAGACCATCTTAATTGGCTACAGTAGTATTATTATTATTACAATTATTATAACTACATTTTCCTTATAGAGTGTCTTTCCCTTGCTCAAAGCATTTCACGTAATTTCAAAATGAGCAACAGGGAAGATGCAGAAAAAAGGTCAAATACACAACATAAAATAATTATCAGCATAAAATGCTAAATGAAGATAAAAATATAAAACACAAAGCTTTGAATTTGAATAACAGACAGTAAACCAGAATAAAATGCAAAAATACAAATACTACAAGAAAACCCTGAACAAATAGCAGGTTTTTGTGATACAAGTACAAATCATCCCGAGCGCATGGACAGAGAGGTGTAAACTGAAAGTACAGGTCAGTGGTAGGGTAATGGCTATGTCACATAAGACGTCTTTTCCAGCAATTTTCAATCATAGATTTTTTTTTTTTACATAATCTCATGGAGTCAGTTGGCTAATGTGACATACCCAACAACTGAGACCAAATAGTCTGCAACTGGCTAGGATAAAACCAGCATGTTTGGTTTTCTTTTTATTTGGAGGAATGGATTCCTTGCATGTAAATATTGAGAACCAATGAATGTTCAGCTGGACGTACAATGCATAGAATGTGTCAATAAGGAATAAAGACTAAAACAGAATGGAAAAAGGGCAGATATTGCTGCAGCCAAAAATCCTGTATACACTCCTTCAAGCAGCACGTAATTGGCTGTCATAAAAAAGGGGAGAGCATGTCACTGTTGGCAGATTGGTGCTCAGTTACTAAAAGTGACATGGGCTGCAATTTTCAGTTGTATAATTTGAAATGGTGCAGTGACAAAATCACCAACTGCAAATTTGATATACGCCACACCAAAAAGTCACATAATGTTACATCTGCTAATGTTTGTTCAGGAAGGCATTAAACAAGTTTTAAGTTGTTTTTAAACAGAGTGAATTGCATCTCCCGTCTTGTGTCAGAATGAGACCATGGTAAATTATAATAACAAAAGATTTAATAAGCTGATCTAATTATTTTATATCTGAGATATCTTTATTGTTCAAAACAATAAAAAAATAAAATATAAAGGACTTAACAAGAAATAAACATGCCATTAAAAAGGCACAAAATCTTTGAAAATGTGTACGGTATAAACTATACAGTAAAACACATGAAACAAGACTGACAGTAAAAAAAATAAATATTCAAAGAGCTATTCTTCCCAATTTCTTTGGTTGCTATTTTTATTTTTACTTTATTTTTAGTTTTTGGTTTGAACAAAAACAAACAAGTCTAACTAGACCTTAATATTGCCTTTCAAAACATCTTTATGAACATGAAAATATTACATAAAGACAAACCAAAGAAAATGTACATCTCCATTGACTGAATACTGCCTCAGCATAGATTTTCAAACTAAGCCCTACAGTATATCCTACTAAAGAAAGCTTTCACACTTGTAACACTACTGATTTTCAAAATCGTCTTTCTGCAGAAATCGATGTTGGTGGACATTTTTTTAAAATGACATTCTAATGATGAAGCATCATTTGTATGAAACAAGACATTGTCCATTCTATTGCCTCCTACTCTTCAAGATTTACAACAATTCAACATACTGTTCAAGGATCAAAAATTATTTATTGTTGCCCATTTATAAATTTATTTATGATTAAAGGTTTCTTATTTAAAAAATTTTTGAAACCCTAAACATTTTCTCATTTTATTTAATAGTTAATCCAGGGCTACCTTATTATCATTATCAGTGTTTGAAGTGGAACAAATTACCAGCGATGCTGTTTTATCAGCTTCTTAACCAATTGCGGGGGTGGAGGATTAATTCCTCTTCAAAATCTGAAGACATGATCATATATAAAAACAGTTTCAGAGTTTGGGGGTTGTGGATTGTAAGAAGTGCCACAATTAATATACTTCTTGCCAGGGCTGTTAAGGCAAAAAGGAAAAATGGTGCATACCTACTTAATTTAAACTATTTTTATCATAAAATATATGCTGTATGGATACATTAAATCACATTGCAAATTTATTTTCTGTTAGCACGTTGTCCTGACAATATCTTAATTGTCATTGGTTTGTATAATTTTACTTTCCTATTTTATCTTCTCTGCATTATTTTTAGTTGTACAGTCATTTATCATTTGTAAAATGCATAATGAGCATTTTGCAGAAAGCATGTTAACCGCTCATAAGTTTGTGATAACTTGGACATGAGTTTAAGTTGACCCCTTCAAAATGTAATAGTTTTAAGTTTTGACAAGAAAAAAATGTAATGTGTTACGTCACATCGCATACAAGGTATAATAGTGTAAAATACAATTTTAACATTAGTTAAACCAAAAATAGCTGGAGCTCTACTGCCAACCGAGTCCCCTGTTCACATTTATTATTATAGCATGCATATTCTCCAGCAAACACACTTTCAGTGTTAGGACATGTAGGCTGAATGCTACTTAAATGCACGTGAACATCCAAATTTAGCTATAGTAAATTGAAGCCTGTGGACTGAGCATGTACCTTTTTCCTAAGCACCTTTTTATTTTGTTTGTCATGTGAATGTGAGGCAGCCTCATCGCATCTGCAGTCTTCAATTTCTTTTTTCATTTCCACATCTGTACCAGCATATGCCGCACTGTGCCAAAAGGTAATAAATACTCGCTACCCACCATGTGTGTCTCTTCTGCTACAAGTAACAATGGCAGCTTCCTAATGTGTTATACTGTGGTAAAAATGATATATTAAATTTTCCACTGTTAGACATAAATCTGTCAATGCCTTGTTTGTGCTGGTGTACCGCACACCACTACCAAGGTCCATTATGCTCAGTCCCCTTCATAACTTTAAATAGTCAAACATGTGACCTATTAATCATTCATTGTTTAATT